>NW_015164708.1:334855-411418 GCF_001447785.1 Gekko japonicus | reverse complement strand
TGGGCGCCTGAGGAGGGTTTGTTGGGGGCGGGGCAGTGGGGCGCGTGTGTTCTGGGCTCTTCCCAGGCGGCCGTTCCCCTCCCCCCCCGCCCCCCCCGGGCGGTGGGCCGCTTGCCGGCCCCCTGGAGAGCGTCAGGCGCCACGCCGGGAGAGTGGAAACACCGGGAGGGGCCCCTGTGGCTAGTTCGGATCACGGAGGGTCCACCCGGCCCGGCCTCCTGACTCACCCGCAGCGGCCTTCCGCTGACCTTGCGGGATTGAGGGGATTAATGCCTCTGAATGTGGCGGTTCCCCTCAGTCACCCGGGCTAATAGCCATTGATGGACTGATCCTCCACGGATCTAGCTAATCCCCCTTTAAAGCTCTTTATTCCTGTCAGGCCCGTCACGACACCCTCTGGGGGCGAACCCCGCCTTTTAGTCACCCTCCGTGTAAAGCCGCGTTCGCTTTTTGTCCGTCCTGAACCTACTGCCCGTCAGCCTCATGGGGTGCCCTTGAGATCCATTATTTTGGGAGACGGAGAGAAATCTCTCTTGGCCCGCTCTCTCCACCCCGGGCATAATTTTATAAACCTCTGTCACTCACCCCTTAGTTGTCTCTTTTCTGAACTTAAAAGTCCCTGATTGGCTTGCTTGCTTTTGCAATTACTATCCACCAAAAGAGCCACCTGACTACTCTGGAATTTATTTTGAACCAAAGGGCTTAATTCCCCTGTTGTTAGCTTCCAACCCTTATCCTACATGGTGCTCAAAGATAACTGATAAAATTAAGCTGATTGGCTTGGATTCAGCAGGCCTGTTTGATATGGAACTCAACAAAGCAAAAGCCTTCATCGCCCAAAGATCACTTGATATAGAGTACCAAAATGATGTAGCAATACTTCCTTTAAACTATAAAAGCTTAAGAAAAGGATTGAGCTACACTATATCCTCATATCTTTTGGATATTACAAACAAAAGATGCAGGTGGGCCTTCTCTAGAGCACAGTTTAACGCACTTCCCTCTGCAGTTTTGTATGGGAGATTCTCCCACCTGCCCTTGCAGCAGCGTTGCTGTCCCTGTTCAAACAAAGTGATTGAATCTATCACACATATACTTTTGTACTGCAAATTCTGTCAAGAAGAAAGGCTACAATTAATTAATCCATTAATCTGCAGATTCAAACCATTACAGTATTCTATAGATTTTAGTCCTGAAACCCTTCGGGTATATCTATTAGGTGATAGTCCGAGAACTGTATCATATACAGTAGCAAAATTCTGTGTGATAGCACTCAAAAAGCAGTATCACTTGACGACGAAAACGTCAGTTGCTGGGAAATAAATTAATGAAATGAGTGTGTTTTTTACACATATATGAGTGTGTCTTTTACACATATATCCTGTATCTTTTATGTATTTATCTATTTTAACTTGTCCTTTTTATCTGTATTTATTGTGACTGGTCTTATAACCATAATAAACGTTTGGTTTGGTTTGGCATGCCTGCCATGCAGTAAAGTGGGGTTGCCCATCTTCTGCTCTCCAAAGTACAGAGATCAGTTTCCCAGGAGAAAATAGCAGTTTTGGAGGGTGGACTCTATGGTATACCATAGATTCTGGATGAAATCCCTCCCCAAACTCCACCCTCCACAGGTACCACCCCCTCCCCAAATCTCCAGGAATTTCCCAGGCTGGAGCTGGTAACCTTAGATACAATAATGTAACTGTTAATATTAAATGTACACCTATACTCGGAGGTGGTGGAAAAGGGTCGGAGGTGGAGTGGCTGGAGAACAGGTCTGCCAACTCTGAGTTGGGAAATACCTGGGGGGGGGGGGGGTGGCGGAGCCCAAGGAAGGTGGGGTTTGGGGAAGGGAGGGACTTCAGTGGGGTATAAGGCCATACAGTCCATCTTCCAAAGTGGCCGTTTTCTCCAGGTGGTCTCTGTCACCTGGAGATCAGTTGTGATGCCAGGGGCTTTCCAGCCACCGCCTGAAGGTTGACGATCCTACTGGACAGGACTGGACCTTTGCTGGACTCCAAGGCATCAAGGCCTGCAGCTCAGGAATGTGCGCCACTTTCCCATTCTCCAGTCCCTATGGTGGTGGCTGTTTCATGGTGTGAAACGTCACCAGGCATAAGCCTTTCCGGGCAATGGACTGTCCCAGCTTCCTGGAACTGAATGTGACTCTAGTACAGGGGTGTCAAACATGCAGCCTGGGGGTTGGATCAGGCCCCCGGAGGGCTTCTGTCAGGCCCGCAGTGGAACTGGCCATCTCCTGCTTCCAGTTCTGCTGCTGCATCACAGCTTGCTTCGCCAGACTCTCTTAATCGCTCAGCCATTTCATGTTTTTCTCTAGGTTCTAGACTCAGAACTCTGAGCATGAGATTTCTGTAGTGAATGTCAATAAACCAAAAGTAGGTTTGCAGCTTACAGAGCTAATGTTTCAAGCATGCTTTTATTTTAAGTAAACCCCCCCACGTTTGTGTTTGTGCCCTTTATAAAATTTATATCTCCGCTACCTGGCATTACATTTTATGACACACGTGGCCCGGCCCAACAAGGTCTCAGTTATGTCAGATCTGGCCCTCATAACAAATGAGTTTGACACCCCTGCTCTAGTACATCTGCCTCCTGCCTTTCCTCCAAAGAGCTCCTGGATCTTTCCTCCATTTCTTTTTTATCCTCGCAACAAACTCTTTGTCCTTGGCTCTGCTGACTCTGTGTGTGTGTGTGTGTGTGTGTGTTTGTGTGTGTAGGAGAGAAAGAGAGAGGCAGGTTCAAAGTTGCCTAGTGTTTTACACAACAGTAGCACTTTCTCCCTTTTCCCTGCACTTAACAAAATAATATAACCGTTCCATCTTATGGCGCTTCATGTATCAAGACCTCATTCATTATACTACAAATGATGAGAACCCAGGAAGAGCCCTGCGGGACCAGCCTTCATCCGGCATCTTGTCTCACACAGCAGCCAACCAGTTGCCCTAGAGCAGGGATTCTCAGCCTTTTGGAGCCCGTGGACACCTTTGGCACTGTGGGGTAGGCGCAGTCATTCCATGGCTGCTGCGGGAGGTGGAGCCAGCCATACAGTGGCTGTCTCAGCATCTCTCCTGTCCTACAGTGCTCATGCTTTGGTGGCAGCTGAAGCAATATCTTTAGACATCTGCACAGCCAATCTGATCTCCAGTGACCAATCAGAAGCCTTGCTGGGCAAAGGCTCCGCCGGGCCCTGCCCACTTTCTGAAAACACTAGGTGTGTGGCAGGACAGGTGCCAGTGGGCGCCGTGGTGCCCACAGACACTGTTTTGGGGACCCCTGCTGTAGAGGGCCAAGGAACGGCAGAGGCCAAGGCCTTCCCCTGATGTTGCCTTCTGGCACTGTTACAGGTTTACAGCCTCTGAACGCGGAGGTTACCTTTAGTCATCATGACTAATAGCTACTGATGGATTTATCCTCTGTGAATTGGTCTAATCCCCCTTTGCTTGTGGCCACCACTGCCTTCCTTCACAGTCTGTATCGCAATGGAATCACTGGGCTGGGTGAAGAAAGACTTCTTGTTTGTCCTGACTCAGTTGCCCTTCACTTTCCTTGGTGCCCCCAAGTCCAAGTGTAATGGGAGCAGGAGACCCCTCTATCCATAGTAGTAGTAGGCAGACAAATCTGCTAATCACTGTATTTCCCCTCCAGTGTTTATCTAGTGCAGCACTTCTTCCCCCATGCTGCCCCCCCCCAGGCATTCCTTTAGAAATGGCAGAGACGTGAGTCAGTTATGAATTTAGCAAAACCAGGCCATCCAGAGAAAAAGACTGGGATTTTTAGGCGTGCTGGCAAATATGAACTTGTCAGTAGGGAGAGAGACTTCATCCTCAGTGACATGAGGGTGTTCTTTACCAGGTGAAGCAATTTGCCTCCGTGCAGTGGGCGAGCTTCGGCTGCCCACTTATACATATCATGTTTCTATTAAAAGGAGAAGACATGTTCCTCCAGCGCTGCTTGTAACCCTGTTGCTGAGGATGGTTGAACAGTTGAGGGAAAACAGAAATAGAGGGGAAATCGATCTGCTCATTCCCTTTCCTATAGAGCCTTCTGCCTGTGCCTGTCTAAGATGGCATCAAATGGAGCACTCCTGTCCATGGAAAGAGGAAATGGCTCCACGTTGGAGTTCCTGCTGTACTCATGGAAGTGTCAGCAAACTGCCAATATGTCTATTCAGTGCATATGAGATGTGTCTACCCCCCCTCTCGCGGCCTTTCCCTAACTAGCATTGACTCTTGTGCGCATGTCCCCCCTCACCCTCAAGCGCTCATCATCAACTACATTCCTTTCCATGTACACTAGCGTTGCTTTGAAGGAACCTTATCAGCCCAGGCTACAGGTGGTTCGCATTCGGAGGCTTTTTGCTTAGTCTATAATGAACAGTAGTGTGAGAATAGAAGAATTGTTTAATCAGCTATAACCGTTGCTTTCTCAAGGTTTGAGCGCGAGATGAGCCCTCAAGGCGGGCGCGGGAACCATATCTATTGGCCCATGTTATTTTGAACTTGCTTTATTATACCTGTCTCAAGCCCTTTGTGTTATTCTGAACAGAACATCCGTTCTAAGTACTTCATGGCTTCAATAAAATAAAACCTTCCTGCAAGAGTGTATTTCATATTTTGCTGTGAGTCTGACAGGAAGGTCCTGGAATTACCAGTTAAAAGGGTCTGAGGCACCAGGCCTGGGGAAATGGGGGGGGAGACATTTCCCCCATTTTTCTGAGGACCGGAAAAAAAATTCCAGTGGGGAAAAATTGGAAACTTTGGGAAACAGTGGGAAAAAATCCTATGAAACATTTTCTGATTTGGAATGAATGAAATGCTTTTTCTCACAAGGGGTTACACTCAGAGTATGTCGGATGAGACTTTCTATGCAAGGCAAGACTGTAGACATATCCAACACTAAAATCCCAGATGCATTTCTGCTATTTTCATGAGCGGAGCTGGTGGGGGGGCCTTCTTTGCTTGCATCATGCTGTTCACTTTCTCTGGATTGCTTGAGACAGCAGGAGGCATAATCCTGAATTTACTGTCCCCATGACCGTTTCTTCTGTGGTCAAGCTTTGTGGCTCTCCTCTTAAGCCAATGACACAGACACCCATAGTCTGGGCAACACGCAGTTTATTGGTCAGCCCTGCTGGAGGCAATGCTGGTTTTTCAAGGATGTTGTCGAAGGCTTTCATGGGCAGAGTTCATTAGCTGTTGTAGATTTTCCGGGTTGTATGGCGAAACGTCAGGTCCTACAATGCCAAGACCACAGCCATACAACCCGGAAAATCTACAACAGCTAATGATCTAGTTATTGCTTCTGTCCACAATTAATATGCTATAATGTTTATGATGATACTCTATTATTGAATATAGATTCAGGTGGGTAGCCGTGTTGGTCTGAAGCAATAGAACAAAGTTTGAGCCAGGTGGCACCTTTAAGACCAACAAAGGTTAATTCTGGGTATAAGCTTTCGTGTGCACACTGTGGTCTTAAAGGTGCCATTGGACTCAAACTTTGTTTTTATTATTGAGTAGTTCAGCCTTTTCACTATTATGGAATTTAATGCACTATCAAAATATGGTGCTACTCCTACTGTGACTGTATGGGGCTGTTTCTGTCCAATAACACACTTCCTTTTGCTTGTTACAAACATGAGCTTTCTGTTTTTAACTTTTAGTTTTTCCCAGCTCTCAGACTGCAAAAACTGCACAAGACTGTTTTCTGTCCAGAAAGCACACCTTCTTTTGTTCAGCACAACTCTTGTGTTTTCCATTTTTCTTTTCCTGCCTCTCAGATGGAAAAAAGTTAGATGCACATGCTAAGGAAGCATAGGGCGCAGCTGGTTGCTGTGCTCACTCTTCAGGATAAAAGTGTATTTGCAGCATAGCTTGTAGAAAATGAAGGCATTTATGCTTTTGAATTTTGTACGTATGCCAAAGGATGCAATTTTATATTCTGTTGCAAGTGATACATGTTACATTGTAAAAACAGCCGTGTAGGTTTAGTCTTGATAAGAAAATATTGCATATATTTCAGTTTCTCCCAAAAATATTGGTTTGAAAAAATCCACGCAATACCTTTTTATTAGGGACCAAACAAAAATGATCTAAAATATTCAGCAAGCTTTTGATTTTTCAGAAAACCCTCTGTCAGGCAGATGTTGCAAAAATAAAGAAGAGGAAAAAGGTGGACTCTTCTGCCAGCTCTGGCGAGGTTAGATGCTGACAGGCACACGGATCAGTTCAATTGCTGGGAGTGGTGGATTCCAGGCATTTGCATCATGGAGAATGTTTAGTCTTGATAAGAAAATATTGCATATATTTCAGTTTCTCCCAAAAATATTGGTTTGAAAAAATCCACGCAATACCTTTTTATTAGGGACCAAACAAAAATGATCTAAAATATTCAGCAAGCTTTTGAGTTTTTCAGAAAACCCTCTGTCAGGCAGATGTTGCAAAAATAAAGAAGAGGAAAAAGGTGGACTCTTCTGCCAGCTCTGGCGAGGTTAGATGCTGACAGGCACACGGATCAGTTCAATTGCTGGGAGTGGTGGATTCCAGGCATTTGCATCATGGAGAATGAAGAGCTAGGGAGAAACACCCCTCCCTCCAGCTTAAATATTCCCAGGAATTTAAAATCTTTAGTCCAGCATTTTGTTTTTAAGAGTGAAAGGGCAAATTTCAAAAACAAGCAGAAGTGTTGGAAAAAATAGCCCAAAAAGAAAAAGAATTAAAAAAGAAACCTGGGAAAAAGAAAATCATCAAAGAATTGCAGTTGCTAAGAGAGCAACTGAATGAAACTTTGAACCATGAACTCTATTGGAATTTAAAGAAGTTACAGCAAAAATCTTTCGAAGGGGCAAATAGACCGGGAAAATATTTAGCTTGGCAACTTAAAACTAGAAAAGAAAGAAGAATGATAACCAAAATTATAGAAGATGGAAAGGAATTCGTTGACCCTAATGGTATAAAGAGAAGTTTCTTCAAGTATTATGCCAAATTATTCCAAGCAACTAGAACTGATCTTGAGAAGATTAGAACATATCTGGAAGAAAGTCCACTATCTAAAATAAGCAGTGAATTTAAGGATTTATTAAATGGTCGAATTCAAAAAGAAGAAGTGACGAAGGCGATTGAAGAATCGAAGTTGGGAAAGGCGCCAGGGCCGGACGGATTTACAGCAAAGTTTTATAAAAAAATGAAAGAGGAAATTCTTCCGGCCATGGAAGCTTTATCCAACGAAATAAGAGAGAACAAAAAGGTGCCGGATTCATGGAAAGAGGCAATTATTTCACTGATACCAAAGGAAGGACAAGATCTAACAAATGTGAAGAACTACAGGCCAATCTCTCTTCTAAACAATGACTACAAAATCTTTGCAAAAATTATTGCAGAAAGGGTGAAAAACTATTTACAAACAGTGATTTCGGAAGACCAAGCTGGTTTTTTACCAAAAAGACAGATTCGTGATAATGTAAGAATAGTAATGGATGCAATTGAATATTATGAGAAGCACCCAGAAAAAGAAGTAGCTTTATTATTTGTTGATGCAGAAAAGGCATTTGACAATCTTAACTGGAATTTTATGCTACAAATGATGGAAAAAATAGAAACGGGACAACAATTTAGAAACTGTATTGAAGCTATCTATTTTGAACAAACTGCAAAATTGAATGTGAATAAGGAAGTGACAGATAACTTCAAGGTACAAAAAGGTACAAGACAGGGTTGTCCTTTGTCACCGCTATTATTCATATGGGTACTGGAAGTATTGTTACAAAAAATACAGCAAGACCAAGAGATAAAGGGATTGACACATAAAGGATTTAAATACAAGTATCGAGCATTTGCAGACGATGTTATGTTTATTGTGGAAAACCCGATTGAAGAGTTACCATTACTATTCCAAAAGATAAAAGATTTTGGAGAATTGGCTGGATTCTATGTGAACAAAAATAAAACGAAGCTTATTTGTAAGAACATGACGAAACAAAAACAAGTGGAACTACAAGACCTGGTACAATGTGAAGTAGTAAAAAAACCGAAATATTTAGGCATTGAGTTAACGGCGAGAAATATAGACTTATACAAGAATAACTATGAAAAATTATGGACCAAGTTAACTCAAGACTTTAAGAAATGGGATAAAATGAACTTATCATTGATGGGAAGAATATCAGTTATCAAAATGAATGTCTTACCACGTTTGATGTTCCTGTTCCAAACAATACCAATACTTCACAAGACGGATATGCTACTTAAATGGCAACAAGAACTATCAAAGTTTGTTTGGGCAGGCAAGAAACCGAGAATTAAGATGAAAATACTCTGTGATGCCAAAGAAAGAGGAGGATTACAGCTACCAAATCTTAGACTCTATTATGAAGCGGTCTGTCTAACCTGGATGGAACAATGGGTGAAATTGGAGAATGATAAGCTATTGGGGCTAGAAGGCCATGATTGTAGGTTTGGTTGGCATGCATATTTGTGGTATGATAAGACAAAAATGGATAGCTTTTTTAAGCTTCATGTGGTGAGAAAAGCTTTGGGAGAGTGGAGGGGGAAAAATATCTCTAAAATGTATAAAGTGTTGTTAAAATGGTTTACTGAAGATGAAACTGTGAAAGAGCAAATGATAAAATGGGCAATAAATATGAATAAGGAAGTGTCTATTGAAACTTGGGAATATTTGTGGAAAAATTCTATTAAGATATCGCCTTGTACCAATGTCAAAGAGAATTGTTATAAAATGATGTATAGGTGGTACATGACTCCGAAGAAAATTGCAAATATGAACCAGACTATGTCAAATAAATGTTGGAAATGTAAGACCCATGAGGGCTCATTTTACCATATGTGGTGGACTTGTGAGAAAGCTGTAGACTTTTGGACAAAAGTCCACAGGGAAATACAAAAAATATTGAAATGCTCTTTCAAAAAAGCACCAGAAATTCTGCTTTTGGGACTGAAAATGGAAGAAGTCAATACGACTAAAAAGACTTTACTCTGGTATTTAATAACAACAGCGAGAATGATATATGCACAATTTTGGAAAACAGAGAAAATACCAGAGATAGAAGACTGGATACAAAAAGTTCTGTTCATGGCTGAAATGGATAAAATTACAAAAAAACTGAACAACGATGAAGACGACGTTTTTTTTCAAGAATGGAGTGACTTTAAAATATATCTGGAAAAGAACTGGGATGTGAAACAAAACTTAATATGTTTAGATCAATATTAAGTCAAATGAAGTTATCTTGAGATTGTAATGATAAGAAAAATGATATAATTGATGTAAAGTAATGTGAAATGGGGGGGAAGCATTGCGGGAAGCCACGGAAGGGAGGGGAGGAGATGGGAATGGGGTAAACAATGGAAAAATGAAATGGTTTAATTTAAATGTTGTATTCCTATGGAAAAAATAAAAATTTTGTTTACCAAAAAAAAAAAAAAAGAGTGAAAGGGCAGATGCTTGTCAAAAAGTAACGATTGGCCTGATAGTGGGTTAGACCAATTTTCCCCTAGGGCATTACTGTTTACCTTTTCTGGTACCAACTCTCTAGGGTCTTTTCCAGACCTGGTCCCTCAGATCCTTTTAACTGATAATGCCAGGATCTTCCACACGTACAGCAAAAACTCCAGCATGGAGCCATTTCCTCTTTCTACGGACAGGAGTGCTCTGCTTGATGCCATCTAGATAGGCACAGGCAGAAGACTCTGTACGGAATTCAGTCCTGGTTTCTGGCAGTATTGCAAGGGAGGCGCTTCTCTTGGATTTTCTAGTACTTGTAGTAAAATCTCCTCTGCTGCTGTTATATGGAGGTTAATCATAGTTCAGGGGACTGTGATGCTGAAGATTTTATTGCTCTTGCAGATCACAGGATTGTCTTAAAAATAATATCACATTTGACTATAATATTGTATACTGTGTGGCTGGAATTACGTGCTTCCAAACCAGTCATGGGCTAGAAACTAGGCTTTTATTAGTAGACATTTCTACAGCTATTTAAAGTGCTTCTTATGAGGGGTAGGTCATTATGAGTCTTGCTTTGTAGAAATGGTGGCAGAGAGATAGCGACTTGCTCATGGAAGCCCAGTGAATTCGAGGCTGAGCAGGGATTTAAATTGTGCTGTCTGAGAGCTAATTGTCCTCTGACATTTGCCATCTCTCTGGAGATCTTTCAAGAGCTGATTCACATAGATATGTTACTTTGATTCAGTTCAGGCATTGGGCCAAGTCATGGTTAAGGAAGTCTGTCTGTGGTTTAGAAGAATGTCTGAAATGTCAGTGTATAGTTTGGTTGGCAAACCAGAATCTGCCATTGTTTGAAGTGGGCATACAAACTATGGTTTGTGCCAACTGTGGTTTAATGTGATTTGTCAGCTGTCATTATGGCTGTGGCTTTACTTTCAGAGACCATCACAGCTAGAGACTGGGCGCAGAATAGATGAAAAATGAAGGCACATCACTAAATCATAGGTTGCCTGTATGTTTTGAAACACAAACCTTAGCTTAGGGTATAAACTATACTTAGAGTAAAGCATGGGTATTTGAGTTGAATCTCTGCGAGCCAGTTTACAAAGGTGTGTTAATCACTTGATATTTCACAGATGGCATATTGTGGAATGTGTGGGTTGTTTCCATATGGAAAAATAATTTTGTGCAAGGTGCTATCAGGCGATAGTCCTTTTTCTGGAGCTTGATCCACGATGGTTGCTTCTCACATGCAAATTGTCACTTGTTGAATGTCTGAGTCCACTCTTGGATATATAGCCAGAAGGAAAAACTCTTTATTGGCAGCAACACGTATAAACATTTTATGTGGGAAAATGTAGGGGGGAAATTGGTCAAATATTGTCAAACAACAGCGAAGCATTTAAAGCACTGCATATTTGGGTAGAACTGAAATGGAGAAAGAAAGTGATAGATCTGTGCTAATTATAAAACCCAGGTTACTTAACTGTCATTAAATTAAAATTCTAAGTCAGTGGTCCCCAACCTTTTTGAGTCTGTGAGCATCTTTGTAATTCTGATACAGTGTGGTGGTTGCAGCCACAAAATGGCTGTAGCAGAAGGTGGAGCCAGCCACAAAATGGCTGCTGCAGCTGACCTTGTGCTGTAGTGGAAGCAGCTGCCAAAGAAACATTTTTAAAAATCTGCATGGCCAATCAGAAGCCTTGCTGGGCAAGAGCCCCACCTGCTCCCACCCACTTTCCAAAATCACTTGGCAAAGGTGTTGGAAAGGTAGGAGCGGGTGCCATGGCACCTACCGGCACTGTGTTGGGAACCTCTGTTCTAAGCAAGTGTAATTATTATTGTCAATCTTTTCTTTATTTGCTTATGACCAATTGGTCTGTGAGCATTCATAAACTGAATGGAATTGGCTGTTAGCAGTATTATATAAAATATGAATGCATGTCAATAATATTCAAGACTTTGAACAGTTTTTGGTTTTCGTTTGGACTCTTAGGGATGGCTCGAGTAGCTGAAACATTTGCTGAAAATGAAATTAAATAAAACAGTACAGCAATTGTAAGGACAAAAATAAGTTTTTAAATAGTGTCAGGAAGAAGGTTTCCACAGCTAATGCCAGTGGGGATGTGGACCCTGAGTGCTGCAGAGCTGGGGGGCAGGGAGCCCTAATTTGGGTCGTTGCTAGCAAGTGGCCCTGTCAGGGCAATCTCAAGCAGAGTTATACCTTTCTAAGACCACTGACTTCCATAGACTTCGAAGGGTGTAACTCTGTTTAGGATTGCATTCATGTCTTGATGAGGGTCCGTAGATCACCTATACATGTGGCCTGAAGTATTGGGCTGTGGTAGTGGACCGAAAGAAATGCTGCCTGGCCATCATGTTACCTGTGTGATCTCTGATTGGCTGGGATTGCTTCAGGACGGAGCCCTCTCTCTTTTTTTTAAATGATGCTGAAGCACCAAAATATTGAAAGAAGCTGCTTTAAGCAGGTACCAACAGATGATACAAGTTAAATGGGAAGTTTTTTTGTGTGTAACCCTGTCTTCCCCTTTTTAACTCTGAAAGTGTTCAAAACGAGAGTGAAAATGCAACACAGTCGTAATAAGAAAGAGATGATGACTGTAACAGCCCCAAGGCCAGGGAAAGTAGAGTTAAGGTGCTCTGAGGACATGGATAAATGAATTGGCTGGGGAGTGGGGCAGTTGTGTATACAGGTTGGTTTGTGGAGTCAAGAATGGAAGGGTTGTGGGAGTGTGAAGAAACTGAAGGGAACACTAAGGCTGCAAATCCAAAGTACACTTTGCTGGGCATAAGTCCTGTTGAATAAAATGGAACTTACTTCTGAGTAGATCTGCTTGGCATTGTTCCCAAACAGGCCAGTGGACTGAAAGTCCAGTTAGGAGAAATGTAAATAAATGATCTGCCAAAAAAAAAAATTGCTAGAGAATTGCTGCCTCATTGATCAACTGCTAATGAGATCAAGTACCCGTAGCAATAATGCTGGTACCTTTTAAAACTGTTAAATATCACTCTTACTCTCCCCTTCCTATCATCCTGAACATTAGGATCTGCAATTCAATGAAGGAAACTGGGGTTGGTGTGAGCTACATTTAGATACCCCAAAGGCTTGATAAGGTTCCCAGGTCTCGCATTTGACAGCTTTGGTGAGAACCCAATAACTGGCTGTTCCTGATGGGTACGCTGACTAGGAGCATTTCCAGGGGCATTTCTGGTATCCCATAGCATTCTAGGCATTAATTCTGGGTGCTCTTTTTGACCCATAAGGCAGTGTTCTTTAGTCTGTAGGACTGGTGCTGGGATAGGGCCTTGTGGTGGGTTATCCTAGCCTCCGAGACGAAGAAAACTTTTGGCTTGCTTTGTTAGTTGTCTAGCATTTCAGGTTTAGTCTGCAGTGTGTTGATTTCAGAGGAGTTGCAGCAGTCTGAAATTAAATTGAATGTCATAGTTTTGTTCTGAATTCTTCGCTGCCTATTTTTGTGTGTGCATATGTTAGTGGAAGAAGGTGTGGACTGGTCTCAAGGTATTGTTTTCAGTACTCCAGTGTGTTGAGGACAAAATGTCTGTCTGGTCCTACAAATTTGAGAGTCTTAGAAACTTAAGATTAGAAAAATATATAAAGACAAATGTTAGAATTAGTTTTCTGGAAGCCTGTTGCTGAATAGAAGAACGTGAACTGCTGATGCCGTTGTATTTGGAGTATAAATATTTGGGCTTGAACTAGAAGTCGTGTTTTTCCAGGGCTGTTAGAGCAGGACCTCCAATGTAGCACATTCATTAACAGCAAAAATATAAGGGGTCCCAGATAGTCACTGAGCTCCCGCTTGACATTCTTTCTCATTAAGGAGAGGATGTAAGAAGGCTGCTTTAAGAGAACTTTCCTTTGCTGTTGATAACTTCTTGCTCTCACTGGCAGTTGTTAACCCAGTGTGTGTTTTCATTAACACCTTTAAAAACCTCTGGGGAATATCAAGTGTTGGAGAGGGATAAAATTAATATTTACAATGTCCTTAAATCAAAGAGGGAGGAATAAAGTAGATAATCTTACTGGATGGTTCTGTGTTTTCTAAATTTACATTTATATTGTGCATATTTTTGCCCTTGAAGTTCCATTTCTTATCAGAAGGATTTGAAGTTGGGATCAGTTTGCAGAATAAGAAACATTGACTGTTTCCTCCATGGATTTTTTTCATGCTTTTGTTTTTATTTTAGAATATTCATCAATGTATTACTGTATTTACATCCTTCCTGTGAACATATTTGAAATTAGAGTGCTGAAATGTTTCTTAATATGCAGTTTTCAAATCAAAGTTTTAGAAGAATATTTGGTCTGAAAATCCTTTTTATTGTAATGAATGGAGTAACTGGAATTACTGATACACTAGCACAGTACAACTTGTTTTCTATATTGTTGCAATCTGAAATTAATGTCATCCTTCCAGAAAACACCCTTTAAGCTTTTGATAATGTGATTATAATTGAGGCTCTTGTCCCAAGCGTGTATGTTAGGAGATGCATTCCATTGCATTAATCAGGTGTTCTTTCAAATGCTGCAAGTTTCTTAGTAGTGTGCTTAGAACTGAAAACCAGTATAATATTAGGAAAACTGCTTCTTACTTTCTAGGAGTGTCCTCTAAATGAGCAAAAGTTTAAGGACCTGCACGTTTGACAAGTAGGTTAGTCCTTATGAGCACACACACACATGTAAAAAGTAAATCTGTTTGTCTCAGTTCTCTATCGGAACAATTATCATTGGCCCCTGGGATCCAACATGTTACTTAGACACATTAGCTGTGTGAGATATTTTAAGCTTTCCCCCCTTTAACCTGCACATCTCTGCGCCATACCGCAAAAACCCCTGGGCATGTAAACTATTAGTTTGGCTCTTTGGATCATGGCTACTAGTATTGATGATCTAGGAGGAAAGGTGGGGTGTAAACATTTTAATAAATTAACAAATACTGTGAGCACAAATTCTCCAGAAGTGTTTTTCATGTTACTGCAATGACTAATCAATACATGATCTGGGAATCTTCTCATTCTGTATGCTGGAGCAGTTTAGGGTTTTCATGTAACATTTGTATATAGTAGGCGTTTTCTTTACTTAATGTTATTTATTCTAAAAAATTCAAAACTGCCAATCATCCAGAAGACTGTCCTGCAAAAGCTGTCAGTTTTGACTACCATTACCATGGTAATATATTTGTAATTATGGCACTCAGAAAAAGTTGATGAAATACATATTTATGAATATAAGCTAGGAATGAATTTATATGCTCATTTAGCAAGGAGTGGAGTTTGCTTCTCAGTAATCATGCATAGGTTGGGCTGTATGACTGTTATTTGTCTTTGTTTTCACCTGCTATGTTTTAAATTCTTTTATTATCTGTTTAAATTGTGATTATTTTCTACATTTCTGTGCAAATCACTGAAGCATTATCGTCACTGTTTTTTTAAAAAAATGTGCTTTGTTTTTATTTATTATGTTACTGTTCAGTTGTGGCTTTTAAGATACCAAGTGGATTTGATGTGATTCTGTTTTTAGACCTCTTTAGCCACACGCTTTGCTCAAGAAGCTTTCGGGAAGCAGTACAAACAAACCGTAGGACTTGACTTCTTTTTGAAAAGAATCACATTGCCAGGTAAGGGGAGAATTAACGTGCATGAATGCAAACAGTGGGGAAAGCTGAGAACAGGCTGCATTCTGAAATACTCCAGATTTAATGTGGCGCTTTAATAATGTTTCAGGGTGTACCCCTATAAAGAGTTATGTATTTGCGGTTGCATTGTTTCAATTTAGAGATGAGGCTCTCAGGAATGTGGTGACCTGAGCTTCCTAGATGTGTCGATTCTAAGTAGGTAAGAAAAAAACTGAAAAAATGTGCTTCTGTCGAAAGAAGTATGATTTTGGAAAGATGTATTCGCCACTTTTGCTTAGGTTGATGGAGTACATGCAACGTAGCTATGGAGTTGCTAGGCTGCGATCTGTGAATGCTGTCTTATGCAAGGCAGCATGAAATTGCTGGCATTTAATAGACCACTAAAATGCAGGGTCCCTAGGCGCTCATAAAAATACAGTTTGAGCATTCAAGATGTTTCACTTCATGATGCAAAGCAACTATTTAGATGCCAGTTGTGGCACGCTGCATGGAAAACATAAAGAAATAATTAAGAAAGAATGGCAGGATCTTAAAATTTGTTTCTAAACAAGTGGGGATCTAAAATGAACTATTTGTTCATTTTAGTGTAATTCAGTTTGTAAGCATAAAAATATTCCATTAAATGCATTTCCCCCGTTGTGCTTAGTAAACCAAAGCTGGAGAGAGTACTTTCACCATGAGACTGGAGGGAGAAATGATAATGTGGTTGTAAGATTAACCTTTAAAAAATATTACGGGATTTTTTTTTTAGGAAAACACAAATAGGGCATAGATTAGTTGAACGGTGCTCAGGGCATTTTTTCTAACCCTCCCATTCTTCTGAATGCTAAATTATAACATTGATAATTAGATCTCTGAAATATTTTAGCTTTGAGAAGCTAGTGTTAAATTTGGGAGAGCCAGTATCAAATTTATGGGTGTTAGCCCTTACATGGAGATGAAAAATAGTTTATATACATAGGTGCTAACATCCATTTGACCACTTTCTGAGGATTCTGCCACTAATAGTCAGATGACAGATTTTCAGTGCGACATTGAATTTCAAGCCTCAGTGGCTGCTTCTCTATGAACGAAGAAACTAATTGCAAGTTTCCCTGGTAGATATCTGGAACGATGGGCATGTCGGTATTTACACTAAGACCAGCAGAACGTATGCCCCATGCACGTGAGAACTTGTGTGCTGAGAACATGTGTATATTTTTGGTGTCTGTATTTATAGGCAGATGTCAAATTATTTATCGACTAATGTTGCACTAGAATTTTTACACTCTTTGATGAACAAAAACAGTTGTGGGTCCTTCCCCTGAATGTACTATGGTAAAATACCATTTTCAGATTTGGATATATCATTTCTTAAAAAGAATGGTAGCATTTTAGGGCTAAATAGTTTTAAAATGTGCATTGCTCATAGTCTTTAATTCAGTTTTAAAATGTTTATTATTTTTAATTATCCCAGCAGAAATAAATAAAAATATAACATAACAATATTGTCTACAGGTAAGCAGCTATAAAACTTTCCAAATATCTAAAAATATGTCCGTGCACAATTGGCGTATATATGCTGTTTGTTCAAATGATAATAAAGTTGTAAGGCCTTCAATCCACTGGGTTACTGGAGGTGGGCATTTATATTTCCTGTGTTGTAACATAAGCCTTTTAGCAACAAGTAAGGGCATGGAACGTTCATTTTCATTCACTGTAGTTTAAACAGTGGAATAGTTTAAAAGTAAATGAACATCCTCAAGGATCAATAAATATTCGAATACAAAATAGATTTGAGTAGTTACTGCCTTCCTCAAAGACTGAATAACTGGACAGGCCCGAAGGATATGTTTAGGAGACACATCGTGTAAAGTTACAGCACCAACAGTTAGACACTTTCCTTAGGCCCCGGTCCCATGGGCCAGATAATCCGCAGGGGAATGGAGGCTTTTAGCTGCGGAGAAAAAAGAAGCGCGGTAGCGCGATCTCACATCCCCCCACAGCTCTGTCATCCGGCCGTCAGCAGCCGATCAGACCAGCGAGGCAACACAGCAAAAACACAGCAGGACCGTGTTTGTACGCATGCGCCTGAGGCGGATGGCTGCTGGATGCGACGGGCTACCAGCGCGTCTCCAATCAGATGCCCGCCCGCACCGCATAGTAACTGGAAAATACTACATCGAAGCAGGTAGTTTTTATAACTCAGCGTTTGCCATGGGATGCCACGGGTCGGCCACGGGTGCGCTCCACTTGCCAGATGTGGCGGTGTGATCGCGCCCGAATAATCTGCCCACCACCCGTGGCTCTCCTGCAGCTACTTCCGCGTGTGAACGGGGCCTTAGTCCTTTAATGAAATGGCCCTGTGGTGTCCACTATATCCTAAACATTTTTTTTTCTGAATAAGTTGCAGCGTAAGGTCCATGGAAATCACAGGTCTAGACTTTAATTCAATTTGAATAGCAGCACTGATTGTTCTTAAAACTAAACCGTTAAAGTGGTCAAATTAGTGCTGCAGATGCTCTGTGTAAAGATGATTTTTTTTCTGTTTACATTCAGAAAAGCAGGTAATACATTTTATCTTCCTCAGAGGTGTATGTTTGAGGGGGGTTCATGCTCATATATTGAGGTGATGGTACCTTAATTGGACACTATTATCTTAAGCTCAAGGCTCCTGCTTCCTCTTTCAAAAACACCAGCTGGTTTATCAAGAGCAATATTGATTTCAGTTATTTATATTTGGTAGCCTTACATTTGGCAGACTTGTGTCTGGTATTTCCACAGTACATACTGATTAAAATTTCAATAATAGACGGCTTAGGACTGTGGTTAGACTGTTGGACTAGTATCTAGGAGACCCAGGTTTGAATCCCCTCTCTGCCATGGAAACTTACTGGGTGACCTTGGGCCAGTCACGCAATCTCAGACTAACCTACCTCACAGGGTGGTTGTGAGGATAAAATGGAGCAGAATATAATAATGTAAACTGCTTTGGATCCTCAGCGGGTAGAAAGGCAGGGATATGAATGAGGTAAATAAAGAAAATAATATTCGTGCATGAGCCCTGTTAAAGTTAGTATGAATTGTAGTTCACGCAGTTGCTCCAATATAATACAATGGGCCTCTGTGCACTTCTTGATAGGTCTGTATGTTCAAAAGGGGGGGGGCCCTCACAGCCAGCATGTGACACTACTTATGTGGTACTTCTTACTATACACACCTTGTTGACTACGTGGACAGCTGTGGTAGCTTTGACTGCACTGATGATTGTTTGACATCAGGAAAGGGGCAAGTTCTACACACCCCTCTCTTCCTGTCTCCCCCTAAACAGGTGGTGAGTGATGCCCAAACAGATAGTGCTGGGCATTTTTTTTGGCAGGAGGGCTCTTTCTCACACTCGGATCCTTGTTTTATGCACGGATCTCCTCATTGTGGCCGTTGTGCTTTGGATTGGGGTATGCCTTTTTTCAGCACACAGCATCAAACATAGTTGAATGCTTTACCTGGAAATGTTTTAAAATGTCAAACTGATGTAATTCTCTCTGTTTGAGGGGGAAATTATATTCAAAATAGTAGTCCATTTCATTATATTTCATGATCCAGTGTGCTGTATAGTCTGGATGCAACCACTGTGCAGATTGTAATGCTTAAAATAGTGCATCTGTTAGTCAGAGGTTTCACAGATAGAGCTGCTTAAGAGTCATAGTCAAAATACTTTCAGGAAGGTTGTGGGTATAGTCTAGTAAACAGGGTTTCACTGTGAAAGGACTGTTAAAAAATCTTGGTGAAGAGGTGGAGAGACATGTGTTTTTAGTTCCATCTTGACTGTAGAACTTTAAGTAAGGTTAACCAGTGCCCCAAGTATACTTTTAGAAGGTCGCTGTTGAATCCTGCTAGTGGCTTCGATTCAGACCAAAAGAGCTTGGATAACTGCCCTATACTCCCTAATAAGATCGACTTTGCTTTCAATTGAGCACTATTTCCTGTAGAGTACCAAAAAAAAAGTTCCAACAAAATTTCTGAAGCATTCTTAATATACGATTCCTACAAAAACTTGAATTGTAAAGAGAACTTTCCCCCCGTCATTGACCATGAAAGTTATTTTATACATCTGCAAAAACCTTAAATAATACAGCATTGCTAAAATCTATAACATTGTGTGATATATATCTGTATACTTTCCAGTTTACCATATATAATTAAATCGCTTGAATATTACTGAAAGGCTGTGGCTTCATCTGGAAAATGTGCATTTCTGTATGTGATTGATTGACATTCAACACCCTAAGAAATGGAACTCAGTTTCCCTGATTGCAATTAAAAGTAGATATTTATTTACCAAATATAGCCCTAGCAACCCAGAAAATTGTAATTGGAGCAATATGAGCATATTGGGGGGGGGGGGGGGAACCAACCCATGCTTGGAAACATATTTTTCTGCAAGTTTATAATCTTAATAAAATACTTTTGCACATAATTTGCTTGCTAGTGGCTTGAATACAAATTATTCCTCTCTCAGCAATTCTGTTTGGTGACTTCTGGTGCTGTCCACTGAGAAGTTCTCTTGCACAGGCTATACATCAAAGGATGGGAATTCCCATTCATTTCAGTGTGGCCTGTGCAAAAGAATTTCCCAGTGAACTTAACAAATGCGTGTTTGTAGCTTCGTGCATCTGAATGTAATTGTTTCAGATATCTCTTCAAAACAGGTCAAAGGATAGTGAGGATAAGGTAACTTTCACAAGCAGGGAGTGTGTATGTACTTGAAGGAACGTGGAAAGTGAAGCTAGTAAATTGCCATAGTTAAAGAAAAGTTCTGACTTGTTTCTGTGCTCTTTATCAGAGCAGTTTTCAACAGTTAATCAGACACATGCTGTGTTGTCTTCTGGCGAGACACACAGAGGAGCTGTGTCTCAAAATAGTTCCTCTGTCTTACCAGAAGCCGGTGCAATATGTGTGCATTCAACTGTGGAATAAATTGCACTGATGAAGACTACTAAAACACGTCAGGCATTTTCCGTTATTAATTATTGCACCTTATCAGCTTCACTTTTAGTGTCTCTTTATTTTTTTGGTGCAATCATACTTCTTGATTTGATTGCGTGCTTGATGTTATGTACTGAATCACTAAAATCTGCCACTATGATGTGGCAGTTTTGGGAGATAAAAAAAATTAAATAAGGAATTCTACATTTAGTACTTATATTGATTGCCCATTGTAAAAGAACCAGATATTTCTCCCAGTTCCATATAATATCAGTGGGACTGTAAGCATGTAAGAGATTGCAGTCATACGTAACGTTTTCTCCTGTGAAGAATGATCAATGGAATCATAACAGGATTTGTGTCTTTTAAATGATATAGAGCAGCATAAGCACAGTATGGGTTGGATCCAACCAGCTGTTTTGCTGGTACAAAAGGGTCCCCTTTGACTACCCAAAGTTGCTATGCTTGGTATCATAGGACCTGTATACACAAAAGCCACGTGCAATGGGAGCTGCGGTAAGAGGGGGAATTAGGTGAGTGAGAGTGGAAAAGCTGGCTGCATCTACCACCCAGTATCTTTTTGTCATGTCAACTATGAAGAAGTAGGATAGTTATTTAAATCCTTGATATGAATAGTTCTAATAATTTTAGTGCTAATTAAAAAAAATCAAAACTCCTTGGCTTTGTTTGTGTATTTGAAAAGTTGTGGCATTCTTGGAAAATGGAAGCCCTTGGATTTCTGCTTTTGTGCCTGTTATTAAGGGTACAGTATTTCTGTGCAGAAAAAAATGGCCACTCTAAGGTACTTGGGTCTTGATATAATACATCCCGTTGGCAGCTTTTTGCATAGGGATAATATTATAAAAGCAGCTCACAGAACCTGGGCTCAAGACTTGGTGTTCTGATAATTTTGCTCTTAGAACTTTATTGCATTAAAAAGTATTTCCTGACAGTGTATGTTGCCTTAGAAATGCCATGCTAGGCATAAATAATTGCATGACTTCTGTTGTGTCTAGAAAATATTTTGCAAGGTAGGCTCATGTGTCAGCCTTTGTGCCCCCACCCCCCCACTGTTCAATATATTATACTTTGATAAAATAGTTTCATATTGATATAAGTATTCTCTAGTCTGAGAAGATATTCTACAGCCGTAACCTGTCTTTAACTGACCCCCCCCCACTGTTAAAAAATTTGGGTATAATTTGACTAAAGTTAATTCAATTAAATTTAGAATATTTGTTTTTCACTCATGCTTAGCTCTCTCACTGAAATCAGAGGAACTTGAAATTTGGTTGAATTGTGCCCCTAATATTTTTAAATATTATACAAAACTGAAATTAAAATGTCTGCATATTCAGCTGGAAAAGAAAACAAGATCCTTTGCTATTTAAAAGCAGAATTCCCAACATACAAGAAATCTAAAAGGAATACAGTAGCGTTAGTGGTTCAATATTCACAATATATTAATGTATTAGTTATGGTGACCAACACACACACACTTGATCTACTGACTGCAACCATTTAAGAAGCTGAACAATATTGGAAATGTTAATAGACAGACCCTAGAGAGCCAGTTTGGTGTAGTGGTTAAGTGTGCAGACTCTAATCTGGGAGAACCGGGTTTGATTCCTCACTCCTCCACTTGCACCTGCTGATGTGACCTTGGGTCAGTCACAAGCTCTGGCACAGCTGTCCTTGAAAAAGAGCAGTTTGTGTCAGAGCCTCCTCCTCCTCCTCCTCCTCATAAATAGCCTGGGCTGTCCAGGTCAGGACACAGAGATTATAAATGTTTTTTTTCCTGGCTGAAATATGCACAAATGATATCTATATTGCCAAATGCATAATTGGTCTGCAAAATTATTGCTCTATATAGCAGGCCAGGATCCAAGTAGGAAGGTTTTGCATTTCTTGAACATGGGTTCCTCAGGTGGTTTCTGTAAATGTGAGTGGGTGGGCAGGGAGTTTGAAAGCAGATTATGGTATGGCATCGGGGTGGTTTTGCTGGTCAAAGAAATCACAGTTCAGTGGGTTCAGGCAAACCTTTGGGCCCAAAAAGCTATTTGGATCTGAGCCCTGCTGTATATGCTTCCCAAAGACAACTCCAGACAGCTTTTCAGGTGTGTCCAAGGCAGCTATTCAGGTGTGTCTCTGTGAGATTTTTGGCTGTTTTTCTTTGTACAGCAGGTGCTGCCATTTGTCCCATTGTAACCTTAATAGACTGGCATTATTTAAACAAAGGCACGTTACAGTTTCCAGTCAATGCAACTCTTAAAAGTTGCCCTCAGTTAAAAAAAGGGGGGGGGGCTACCACTTTGAGAACCCTAGATGTAACACTTCTTGAACCCAGCCATACAAGTTCTGTGGCTTTTTGGATCCTGGTCAAATATGGTTCCTTTTTGGAAAGGTCACAATAGATGTCCTCATGCACACACCCCCCCCCAAACAAACACAATCCAGCATAGTTGACATGTACACTGAAATCTTAGTTGTACTTGCCTCCTGTAAATTAGATATTCAAACACTTCAGTTTTTGGTGTTTTTCTCTTGCTACAGGAAATGTAAACGTTACTGTTCAAGTATGGGATATCGGTGGCCAAACAATAGGAGGCAAGATGTTGGATAAATATGTCTACGGTGCACAGGTATGGTTTTAAAAACTACTGCAGTTATTTTAGTGTTGGCTTTTCTAACATGTTTACATGAAAGAAAAAAGTTTAGGAGAGAAATGTTAAGCGACTTGTAAAATGTAAACATCTGCTTAAGTGAAACTATTTTGAACTTTGATTTTGTTAAACTAGGTTAAATTTTTTATACAGGATCGCTCAACAGTATTTTCTTTTATGAAGCAAAGGTGCTAGTTTGTATATCTCTAACAGCTTTCTGAAACAGATGTTCATTGCCCTGCATTGTGGGTTAAGTTGGAAATAGCCATCTTCGCCAAGGTTATTTAGATATCCCCACGGTATGGTAGGTATAGTGGCTGTTTTGAGTGCAGATGCCTCCTGGGGAGCGAAGGCAGAGGAGGAAATTAAGACCAATCCTATGCCATTAAACTTACTCAACCAGCTGAGGTTCAAGGAGGCCGAACAAAAGAAGTCAACCAGGTAGCGAAAATTTTTTTTTTGCAGAATGGTTAAAATGTTTTACAAACAATCCCATTTTATAGTACCCTTTCTGGATTTTTAAAAAATAAGAAATGTTTTAGACAATGAACTTTCTGTTATTTTGGAAAGGAGCCACAACATAACATTTGATTTTGGAAATGCATCTTTTGGACTGCTTGAATAAAATTAGAGAAATGCACAAAAAGGCTATTGTATATTTGTAAAAAAAGATTATTTGTTTGCTGCTTTTGGCAACATGTAAATATTGTGTGTTAGCATGTAAAAATAGAGGAAGAACTGTTAACTGAGGAAAACCTGGAAATTGCACATTAGGAGATGAAAAAGGGGCCAAGTAGTTAAATTTTAAAGCTAGTCATTTTCAAAAATGTAGTTAACAGATGTTTAACATAACATAACCCAATCCTGAATCAACTTTGCCACATCTGTGTTGCCAAATCATGTTTTCCTACATATGAAGCGGAAGTGTTGTAAAGTGAGATTAAGTTAAAAGCTCCCAATAACATGGGGCTTTCCTTGTATGGCAATGAGCTCCATGGGCAAAGTTTAAAATGATTGGAGACATGAGAAGTAACAGAAATGCTTCCCACACGGTCAGTCCCGAACCATTTGGATGGCGTTTCATTCTGAGCATTCATTAATAATAGTATGTTTCTGTTGCTCTTACTGTCAGTTCATATTTATTTGAAGCTTTCTGAGAACTGAAGAGCACCTCATTGCATGTTATTTCATTGATCCTTACAACAGATATAGCATGAGATGTGTTGTTATACTGACCCCTGTTGCAGATGAGCTGGGGCAGAGAAGGTGGCAGCTTCGTTAAAGACACCCAGTGCGTTTATGACAGCAGTGAGATTTGAACCCTGGTGTTCCTGGCTCACTTTTAATCACGACACCATTCTGACTCAGTATGTGACCTTCAGCAAGAAGCAGCTGGCCAACCCTGCCTCTTCCTCCTCTCCCTTTCATTTGATGCTATCCTGTTTCATGAGCCATGTCCCACAGCAGAGCTTTCCATTGGCTGTGGTCATGTTTGATGACAGCAAAATTGCTGGTGATTTTGTAGGTATCCACAGTCTAGATTATGTTTAGATGTGGGCTTTAGTGATATTTTCTTTGCCTTAGCCAGGACGTTGTTTAATTGTCAAACACAAGTTAAAATAAGGGATGAGCTTTGTTCAGGAATTCTCATCACCAACTCTTCTATCCAGCTGCTATGTTATCCATGACCAACTTGGTCTTTTGCGAGAATACCCTAGACCCTGATGTTTATCATTTTCATTTCCAGTTTACTGTAATTGGTACACTAGTGAAATTCAGGCAGAGCTCTTCAGACAGTTATGGGAACTACAGCATGCTGAGAACTAGGGTGCTGGTGACAATGTTTCACAGACAGGAAAGGATGCTGATGGCTAAGAAGGCAATCTGGACCATCTGACACAATACTGTGGGCTAGTATCATTAGTCATAAGTTCAGGAACTACCCCAGTAGGCTTGTATTCTATGTGAACAGCTCCATTCTAGGAGATGTGTGCATTCATTTTGGATAATATGTGACATTTTCCACAGGGCGAGATGGAATGGGGATTGATTTAAATCAAAATTTTACTACCTCTTAAATAAAATTAAATTCACATTGTGTATATATTTAGTATATGGTCGCTATAACCATAAAACTTGTTTTTTTGTTGTCAAGTCACAGCTGACTTGTGGCGACCCTGTAGGGTTTTCAAGGCAAGAGACGTTCAGAGGTGGTTTGCCATGGCCTGCCTCTGCGTCATGTCCCTGAACTTTGTTGTTGGTCTCCCACCCAAATACTAACCAGGGCTGACCCTGCTTAGCTTCCGAGCTCTGACGATCTGGGCTGTCCAGGTCAGGTCACCCATAAAACATACTGATTTAAAAATGAATACAGGCCTTATATGTCATGGGAGGGTACACTAAATGCTTTTTAAATATTTATTTTTTTCACTGTTTTACGAAAACAATGTACTGTACATTATATACTTGTCAATAATGGTGTTTATGGCTTCAGGTAGGGTATCTTTGACTAGCTACAGCCCTAACAGGTTTTTGTAGATCTATGTTAGATACCAATCAATCAGAAAATTGCTTCCTTTTCCCAGTGTTGCTTTCTCTCTCTCTCTCTCTCTCTCTCTCTCTCTCTCTCTCTCTCACACACACACACACACACACACACACACACACACACACACACAGCATGCCCCTTCTCTTGTATATCTCTTCTGGCCCAGAACTAAAAAGGAAATATTTTCTACCAGAATGAAGGTCAGGAGGAAGTAATTGGTCAGATCATTGTTCATTTAGGAGATAGAAGGTAAATGTCCATGTTCTTTGATCGGTAGGTAAATGTCATTAATACTTTTAGACCTAGGTGGCCAGCCATGTTGGTCCGAAGCAGCAGAACAAAGTTTGAGTCCAGTGGCACCTTTAACACCAACCAAGTTTTATTCAAGGTATAAGCTTTCGTGTGCATGCACACTTCTTCAGATACAGTGAGAGAAATATTTTTAGTTAGAGTACTGGGTCGGTTGCAGAGAGGTGAGATGACTCTAGATAAGAAATAGGACTGAAAGGCCACCCAGTGGATAATGCTCAGAGTGACTTGTCAGTTTTGGGGCCACAGTATCGGGTAGAATAAATGCATAAATGATTGTGCTATATGATTATTTGATGAAGTTGCTTTTCCAGTTTTTTCCCTTTACAGAGAACAGCAGCGTCCGTAAATTGATTGGGGGGGGGGGGGGGAAATTTAATGTGAAAATTTGGGGGGGGGGGGGGGGGAGAAAATTCAGTTGTAACCAATTGTACATAGACCTTAACTTCAGATTTGATTTTTAAGTCAGTCATTTTTAAAAGAGAAACTTGGTAGAGCTAAAATGTAAATAAATTATATATTTATTAAAAATTTTATATTTTTAAAATCTGTTTTTATCCGCTCTGCTTGTGGGTGGGGTCATGGTCCTGAGGCTCCATCATGTCCTCTTCTTCCATGGACATGCTAAGGAGCCTGAGCATATCAGGCTTGTATAACTTTCATTTTGTGTTACAGGAGTCGTATTTACAGAAGGGACTGTCTCCATTCTTGGAGACTTCAAATGATAGCATAAATTAATATACTTTTCTTCATAAATTGTGCTTTTCCTCCCTCAGGCTGTCCTTCTGGTGTATGATATCACTAACCAGCAGAGTTTTGAAAACTTGGAAGACTGGTACAATGTTACAAAAAAGGTCAATGAAGAGTCAGAAGCTCAGCCTCATGTGGCACTGGTAGGCAATAAAAGTAAGTTGTTAAATTGTTATTTAGTTGGAATGTTTGGGCGATCTACTAAAATGCAGATCAGCATTTATGTTCCATATTCTCCACTCAGGACTTCAGTCTTGCAGACACTGGTCTATGTGTGGTCCTTTTTGTTTCACTGGCACCACTGTGCATTGATTTTGGCAAGCTCTGGACTCCAGAATGTAATATTTCATGCGTTGCACCAAATGGAGGGGTGCTATATTGTGACAGCAATCACAGTGTTTAGTCTGCTGGGGGATATCACTTCGTGGAAATAACCTGCTTCAGTGATTAGCAGCATGACACTGCCTGTAAAACTTGGGAAGCTCTGCTAGTTTGTTTTCCTTATTTTTCTTATATAAAATGGCTGCATTATTGTTTATGTTCCCCCTTCAAAAATTGTGTTTGATCAGCAGTGCGTAACCTGATACTTCTTTCTTATTCCTTAAAAGTAGAAGGCTTCTGTTGATCACCATCTCTTGAGAGAGACTTGTTGGTTGATAACATCGTCCCAGTGCAATTGGTGACATTCTTCCACCATTCTCACAGCGACCCTTAACTTGTGTGGCTTTTTTGCTTGTGAGGACAAAAAACGGGGTCTTTTCGACGGTCACAGGAAGCTGGCAGGAAAAGGTCCTGCTTCCATCAGTGGAATGTGGTAGGGTATAATCCATAAAGCTGCATCTAGCGCAGTGTTTCTGTAGGTGCAAGGGCATCCACCCACAGAGTGAGATGGCTCCCACAGCAGATCCAGTTGACTCTTGAAATCCTATTCCTGTTTTGAGAGGGGGCAACTGTGAAAGCTGCGCTCCGCAGGCAGAGTTCCTTGCACATGTGGAAATGGTGTTCTGGGTCCAACCCATTATTGACATAAAACGAAAAAAATGTAGGTTCCAGTTGAGAGGACCCTAAAGTCTAAATTTTGATAATGTGGGGGAGCTGGGGGAAGGAGGGTAAGGGGTGGCTGCAAGAGGTTGCCATAACAGAAGGAATACGTGCAAATGCAAATCTTTCCTTGATCCAGTTTCTCTACAGCCAGCCCTTCAAGTGTCGTCCTGACATTCACATTTTGGAAAATGAATGCTCTCTGAATTCAGAATTGGGAATGTTTTGGAAAGCGCCGTTTGTTTTAGGTTTCCTTCCCTTCAATTCTGCACATCCCCTGCACGAGGCCACTGAATGGACAGAGTGGCTGGTTATCTCAGCCCTTTCTTGGTGCAGCCTAGCCCACGTGGATAAAGAGAGCGTTTCCATTTTCAATTTGTCAACTTGGTTGTTTGAAAAATATGAATACTTTTAGTCCCTACCTGTGCATGGGCTTTTGCGCACTCTGCTTCACATCAGTTTCTTCTGTCTTCATCAAAATATGGCTTCATTGCATCACTCCAGGGATTTGGAAAAAGCTTCCTATCAGTTTGGTACTCATATGATCTCCACTGTAGTGGAGATTTAGTTTTTTTAAATCACTATACTGTTTCAAAAGCGAACACATCAGACCAGGCCTGTAGCTACAGTGGGGCTATTTGGGGTTCTGCCCCACAAGATTTCCTTCTAAAACCGGGTTTTTAATTTTTTAATATTTTACATCTTTTTTAAAATGGTGTGCTGAGGGAGAGAAACCAAAGCGGGGGGGGGGGGGGGGGATAAAGGAGCTGGGAGCAAACAATGGCAGCCATGCCAGAAAAAAAATCGCCCCACAAGCCACAAAGTCCTGGCTACGGGCCTGGATCAGACAATGGTAACATTTTTCATAAGTGTGTACTAGACAGAGCTGTCCTTGTAAGTTCTTTAATAAGAGTCCCTCTTTACTAGCGTTCTGTAAAGAGAAAGGAGACAACTGATCAGTCCACCAGTCGGGTGCTTTTTTTGTTGTTGCCCCAGCCTTGATTGAAAATCCATTTTAGAATATCCAGAAATGTACACATTTGTTTGGGAGTATTTGTCAGCTTCGTTTCTTCAGTGCTCACCACCCAAGTTCTTTAATGGTGTGGTTCCTTTGCTTAAGAGGGGTGCTGTATGTGTACTTTGAAGTGTAATCAGTAATCAGATTTTTCACCCAAGAAGTTCATATCCTAGCAGGGCAACTTGCTGGAGTTCGCCATATGGGAATGGGCTGATGTGCTGTTGTGGACTGTCTGGCAGGTTTGCCCAAGTCTGTGCTAGGTGCTTAGAAGTCTTTGATGTTGAACTTCTTATTATGGGATTTAATTAAACAGGAGTGGGTGTATTCCCCTGCCTTTCTGCCCTCTCCCAGGTCTACTTTGGATTGAGGTCCATGTAGAAAGGGGAAGTGGGTAGCTTTCATTTTGTAGTGCTTATTGTGATGTGTGCCCCGGGAGCAACAAGACAAAAGTGTTACCTTTCTAAATTAACACCCTTCCTTTCCTTCTCAGAGCCCCTCTGATCAATAGATCTTAAGCAATGACTAATACTCAATTTCTGAGGGAAAATATGATAGACAGGAATTTAGCAACCAATAAGTTTGTATTCGGATCTAAACTAACATCGTGCTCCTCTGCTGGTTACTGATTGCAGCCTGTATCTCTCAGATGGCCTACTAGAGAATTCTGAATGACTCCTCCTCCCTCGAATAGATATTTTTTACTTTTACATGTTGCTAGAAATGCGTGTGGGTCTCCCACCGACTGCTTCCCAATGGCCTCTCACTAACATGGCCAATTAGTAGCACTAATTCCCCTTGAAAAAGAAAATTTCTGTGGGGTGGCTGTTTTATATTTCTGTACTGTCAAATAGATCATCGATTTGCCTGGACACAGGAGTAGCTGAGTATTGAAAGCTTTTCTTTTCATTGGAGGCTAATTGGCTTATCCTAGGTGAGGAGCTGTTATTGTCAAAAAATGTGTGTTTGGAAGTACTGTAATATTTTTTTTTAATTATGCAGTATTTCCTTATTATGGTGCTACGGCACTTGGGAGGTAATGTAGATAGTTGCTCATTATTTAATGAATCTGTAGCTAGTTTTAAGATTTTCCTTCCCTCCTACAGTCTACTTTCATTTTGGACAGGGGCTGAGGCAGGAGAGCAAAAGTGTGTTTATTTCGGTGCATGATGCTGCTCTATTTTCCTTCTTCCTGGCCAGCTTCCCTCCTGTATGACATTTATAAGCAAAATCCCTAAGTGTCAAGTCAACATTCCTAGTGGATAAATTGTGACCCAAAATTAACCCAAGCTGTGTAGGAGCTGCTGTTACTTGATTTCCAGTGTGCTTCTTGGCCTGAGGGCAGCGGTTATCAGCAACTTACAGAAGGGGTAGGAATTATCAGGCTGCAGGGTAGGCTGGATGGATGAACGATCTCTCTTCTCTTAGATACTAACCAGAGCCTTTCCCCAAACAGAGTACAATAAGTCAGCTTTTTAAACAACCATTGTGACAGATGGGGCTGAGAAGAGAGTGCATCCATGCTAATTAAAAATGTTGATGGTGTATTTGCCTGAGTGATGATTAATGGATGCCGGAGTGCTGTCTCTGAGCAGGAAATGTTTCATTGTTGTAGTGTGAAGTGTAAAGGTTAACTTCTAATGTAAATTGTAAGGTTAATGCATTGAACTGTCTGATGATCTATTAGGACAACATAATTGCACTTGAAACTATAGATTTTAGTTATAAATCTGAGTATTTAGAAATAATTTTTACTAATGGATGCTTGGCAATTTCCAAATAAACTGGCTTGTAAGTGCTGCCTTTTGTTTCGGCTGAGAAATGCATTCTTACCTTGTGGAACAGAGACCCACTACAGAGTTTCCTCCAGTTAGGTGGGAATAACAAACCCTGAGAAAGTATTACAACAGGCTTTTCTGTAGTAGAATACAGTTTCTATTTGCCTGTGTATTCTCTAAAAGGAGAAAGCCAGAAACCTTTCATGTAGAAGAGCACCCTTCAAATGCCCTGTCCCCCCTAGAAAAGTAGTATGGACAAAACTCTTGCAGAATCTTTTTGCAGCATTCACAACGGTCTTCTCTTCCTGCCCTTTTTGCATATTCAGAATGCTGAGCATAAAAATGATCATGCTCTAGATTCACTCATCCCCTTGGTAGACATCTCATGATGTAATGTTTCAGGCTATGCAATGGGAGATTAAGCACAGTGTCCTCACAGGAGAAACTCCTTCCAAATTGTGGGCTGGATCCAGACTAAATTTTCCATCAGCAGAGTGGAAGTTTCCTGCCTCCTTCCTGTAGCCTTCTGGTTCCCCAACAAATGCTGTTTGGAGCAGGGGACCCTGAGGAATGACATGAGGGCAGTCTGCAGCAGAAAGGGGGAATCAATGGAAACAGCCAGTTGAGTCTGGATCCAATCCTGTATTTTGAGCAGAGGTTGACACTGAGTTGTACCAGATTTCTCAGAGCTGCTGGGGCTCATAGACGATTGGGTTATTATGATAGGATATTGTGGACCATTTCTGGCTCCAGCAGGTCTACCCTGAAGACTCTTCTGTATCGCAAGAAGTTTCAGTGTTCTTTTTTTGGAAAAAAATGTTCTTCCTCCCAATGTTTATAACAGTTACCAAGTACACCAAAGACTGAGTTTATGAAGCTTTCTGCTTATCTCCATGCTGTGCCACTGTGTGACACAGAGTGTTGGACTGGATGGACCATTAGCCTGATCCAGCATGGCTTCTCTGATGTTCTTGTGCTGGGAGAAACAGCTTCATTCTGGGCTTCTGTCAAAGGCACAGCAACAGCAGGACCAGGAAGAGGTGGCAGCCTGATTGCTGCATAATACAGGAGAAATATGCTGTGCTGCTAAATTAGTCACTGAGGCAGCCGTTTTTCTAACACTGCTGTATTTCCATTTTGATTAAAGTGCTATGAATATATCAGAAAACCAGGTATGGCAGACTGTTTTCCTGACATTCTGTTTGTTATTACTTTCTTGACAGTGACAAGGAAATTGATATAAACAGTTTTAGCTTGGGTATGCATTGGAAGGTTTGTTCCTTGGAAAAGTATTCCATGAAGGCTTACCACAGCTTGATCATAGTCTAACAAAAACTGCAATGCGATGACCGCTAGAACAAGCGTAGCCAAACAGTTTTCCATTCACTCTCAACTTAATTGCTTTTAGAAGCCAAACTGGCTTTCAAACAAAGCTACCAGGGTTATGATACAGAAAGCCTGCAACAGGTTTTTGGTTAGCTCCACAGGTACCTATAATATTCATGTGTGGGGCTGCCAACCTCCTGGTGGAACCTGGAGATACCCCACTATTCCGATTGAACTCCAGATTACCAAGATCAGTTCCGCTGGGGAAAAAATGGCTCCTTTGGAGGGCAGACTCTATAGCATCACACCTTGATAAAGTGCCCCCCTCCCTAAACCTCACCCACTCCAGGCTCCACCCCCAAAATTCCAGGTATTCCCCAGTTCAGAGCTGGCAACCCTGTTCATGTGATTCACTTGAGTATCTTGGCCAATGAAATGGTTTGCAAGGTGCAACTACATTGTGGCTGTCAAAGACAGAAGGGGTTTCCACCTTCACCTGTAAGTGTTGAGGGGGCAGTGCTGGAGGTAGGGGTGTGGCAGCCAGCGCCATGTGAGGTTGCTGATGAGCTAGCAGCCTCTGCCTGCAGCCTCCATAGTTGTGAACCTCTTGTCTCTGTAGTTTCCCCCCACCGTCTTTATCTGTGGCAATTGTATGTTAGGGTACAAGAGGAAGATGAATTATTTGGAAGTGGGATTCAGGTGGGTGGCTGTGTTGGTCCGAAGCAATAGAACAAAGTTTGAGTCCAGTGGCACCTTGAAGACCAACAATGTTTCATCTAAGGTATGAGCTTTCGTGTGCGTGCTGTTGCCATGCAAGCCTATCAATGTGTTTTTATGGAATATGAACTGTGCAAAGGGACTGTGTAATATGGAGACCTGGGAATACCTGTTGAGACTGCACACGTGAAAGAGGGACACCTTCCTTTAGTGTTGCTGCCACAGTGATAGTCCAGAGTCACCAGCCATCTTGCCTGAATGAGATGAAGCAGTTCCATAAGCCTGCACAAAGCCTCAGATGCCATGCCATGGAAAACATGAGGACAGAGAACTCCAGACGCCATTAGGAGTTTCTTCCAGCACATGTAGGCAACCTCTCTTCCCCCTCTCCCAGCTACCTACAAATCTAATCAAGAGACTCTATTCATGGTTGAATAGCAATTAATTGCTCACCCATCAGGAAGCCGGGTTAGGGCCATCAAGAGACAATAGCCCTGATGATTCAATCATCCTTCATCCAGGTGCCAGTCCCCAGACCAAGTTTCTAGCTCTCAATATTGACCACTCCTTAGTCCCCCTCCCCTCTTCCAGCCAGCCAATAGTATGTTTTATGGGACGGACTAACAGAAGGTGTCACAGGGGGATGTGGCCAACTCAGCCAGCCCCCCCCCCCCATGTTATAAAAGATGCTGCCTGACCACATGGTCTCTCTCTTACCCTCTCCACGACCCCTATCGAAGCTTTAACCCTCTTATGTCCAGCTTGCTATCCACATACCCTACCTCCATCTTTAAACTCTAGATCTGCAGCTAGAGTCCATGTGGTTCTTCTGGTTCAGAACACATGTTCACCATTTTCTATTTCTAAACCCCTCCATTCTTCCATTGGAACGGCTCAACTAATGAAGACAGGTAAATATTGCCCAACCAGCGAATATCCTGCTAAAGCAACTGTGTTAAGGATCTATCTTTATTTCCTAGCATATGTATAAATGTGTGTGTGGTTGTGTATTGTTTGAATGATATATATCTCCCAGTAAAGAGACATTATATTTTACTGAATCCAGTCTCTGTGTCTGTTCAGATACTTACAGCAAAGGTGGGACTTCTGTATATGTTAGTGAGAACCCTAATTTGCCTATTGCCAATTAATAATCATAACTTCACCTAGACTAATAATTAAAGGCAGTTTGGCTAACAGTGCACAAAGGGCATATGAGTTAGGATAAATGCATCTCGTGGCTTAACTGGAATTATTTTTTTTTTCTGGCTGTATCCCTCATACTTTAGTTTTCTTATAAAAATGGAGATTTTAAAAATTGCACTCAGTGAATAGTTAACCTACAGCTGGCATATGGAGAACAAAATTGGTGTCTTGTATAATTGCAATAAAATGGCAAGCAGAAAACTTGTGATGGTACTTTGGGCTGGGATATGTATTGTCCTGTCTGACTGCACTGTATCTTAAGATAAATTTTTCTGTGTTCATAAGTTAACAGTAGTACAGTTTATGAGGAACTGTGCCCATTAACCCAAGGAAAATGTCCTGCTGTCCTTGTTCCACAAAGTTTGCCATCCCGGCCATCCCTGAGAGTAAATAAGAGTTCTAATTGTTACCAATTGGGCATAAATGTTTTTTTTTTCCAAGTCACAATGTGGTAGGTCATCCACATTATCCCCATGCCGTGTTTTGGCTTTATGGATTCTTCAAGCATTATATGTGGTTGTGCTGCTCCAGCAAAAGGTTAAGTATTAATGGAAAATGTTCACAGCTCTTTTACTCAAAGAAAACATGTTACTTGTAAGTTTTCTTTTGATTTTTACTTTTACAGTTACATTGAATGTCTTCATTCATTTAGCCATCCATAAAGCAAATATTGTTGCACATGCAGTGGATAATAAGTCTTTTTAGGACTACTTGTGTGGTATGTCACAGATCATTAACGGCAAGCAACCACCTGACTTGGGGCAAGTCTGGAAGCATCATTACAGTGAAATGAGCTTTTATTTCTCTATCACTGCAGCACATTGATTTGGAGGAATGTCTCCATTAGCTACTGTGGAAATATATCCTCACCAAAGGAAGCTGATGATAGAGGATAACGAATGTTCGATTGTAAGGAGGACATTAATACTGGGCTTTTGGACAAGGTTTGAAAGAAGGGGCAAATATGTGTTTAAAAATTTCTATAAATCTTTTTCTGTATGTGCCATTAAGTATTTTTTTCAAAAAATTTCTTTCACCGAAGAGCAAGTCAAATTAGGAGCTGTAATAAAACTTCACAGCCTGCGTACAATGTTGCTGCTTATGCTGCAGATTCATCTGATTTCTGTATTCACCAAATGCAATATTTGTTTTCAGCTCTAGTGGTGTAGCTGTGTGAGTGTGTGTGTGTGTATAAAAGGAGGAGTATGACCATGTACTTGAGAGAGAGAAAGAAGGCTTCTTAGTTCAGTTTTTACTGGAGAAAGAAGTATTAAGGTTTTTATCATGCTACTTTGGCAGTTGTTTTATGTTCCAGCTTACATAACTAATGGTTAGGAAGCCTGTCAAATTAAGTGCGTTGTTTACAGCCCTTATAATATCAGTGTCCTGGTAAGGTATGCAAACCCAGGTCGTTTTCCTTGCCTCCCGATTTCTTCTCTCTCGTCAGGCAGACACTTGGCTCTTCCGCATTGTCATTTTTGTCACTCATTTGTCCCGATTGCTTTGGGTCCCCCCCCCCTTTCCATATGTGTTTTGCTCCTTCTGGGACTACTAGAAAGAGCAAAACACTTGGGGGAGGGGGGAAGACCCTGAAGCAGTAGGGGCAAGCGAGTGACAAAAATGACAATGCGGAAGAGCCCACTGAGAGAGGAAATTCATAACTATTGCCAAGAAGGAGGTTTTAAAACTAGCAGAGCCCAGCCCAGTACCTCCTCCTCTCCCTCCCCACAAAGAGATGCAGAGAAAATATTTTCAACTAGGAGGGGGGCCTCCAATGGCCCACTAAAGCGGCCCAGAAAAGATCTCTTAATAGAGAAAGAGCTCCTAGATGTGTCTCAAGCATAGCACTGAGAGCAGAACTAGGAGAATTATTGATGGAAGCTGCGGCTTGGATTAAAGCATTTTTCTTTATAGTAAAGGTTTTAAAATCTGAGGGAGGATCTACTCTGCTTGGCCTTATCCAAGCAGACACACATTACAGCCAATGGAATCAACTATTGAAAAAGAAAATGATATGCCTAGGAATAACAAATGATATGATTAAAATACAGAAACCAAAAACATTACAAGACAAATTTAAGGAAGTTGGATGTTACAAGTACATCTATTAGGGCACTCAGGGTATGTTCAACACTTCATTTGGGAACTGCCCTCCCGATGCAACTGCCTAAATATTTTTATCAATTGAGTCCCAGAACAAAGAAGAGCTTTTACTTTGGCAAGACTGAACATTCTTCTCTTGGCAGTTTTGGAGGGCAGATATAATAAAGTATCATACTCTAATAGAACATGTAGATGCTCATGTCATACAATTGAAACCATTGAACATATGATTATGGAGTGCCCTATATTCGATGAGTTGAGGGCTAATTTAGTCACCCCTTTACTTAAAGAAAGCTGCCATCTTGTATTATAATTATGCTTTTATATCGTAGTTTTAATCTAATGCTGTTTTAATACATATTGAATTTTTAATGCATTGTCTATAAATGTCTATTTTATGTATTGTCTATAAATATATTGTTAGCCGCCCTGAGCCTGCTATGGCAGGGAGGCACATGATATAAATATAAACATAAAAATAAATAAAAATATAAGATATGGAACTGCTAGATCTGCAAGGCCAGGTGTCATGGCTACTATCGGATACCAATGATTGTGTCATCCTCTCAGTGGCAAAATTCATAGGTCAAATCAAATATAAGAGAAATAATACTGAGTAAGGTCTTTTAAAATATTTTCTTCGGTTCTAATTTCTGCTTAAGGTGATAGCCATATGAGCAGTACTAGATAGATAGATAGAATAGAAAAAGAGGGAGAGAGCACATTCGCTGGGGAGAAGAAGTAACCATCTTAGATAGTGAGATAAATGAAAGGGAGAAGGGAGAGTTTCTTTCTGACATAGACGAAGGAGAAATCGAGATCCCTGAACTATCTATTAGATTTTTTAAGAGCAAAGATTATCAGTGTTTATTGTCAAAGACCGTGGCAGCCTTGGAGCTCCAGGAATCTCCCTCAGCAACTCCTGACCATAAAAACAGACCAAAAGGAAATAGAGTTCCTTCCCAGATCTACTAATACTGAGAGGGTTTTTCCATTTCCATAATTTTTTGAAAAGCAGTTGAGAGCCGAGTGGACAAAACCTGTCTACAGAGGGGGAGTGAGAAGCCCCCCTCACCATTGGTCCGGTCCCAGTTTAAATGCTGATGTGGCCATGGCAGACCGATCGGGAACTGCCTTGACAGTTACTCCCTGGATGAAGAGAGCCGAGAGCCGAAAGCACGTAAAAAGGGGCATCATCCCTTCCTTCTGTTAGAATCCACGGCAGCCGTTTCTGAGCCTACCGCTAGTGATGACCTTGTCAACTGGCTGGGAGGAGGCTGCGGAGTGGTTTTCCCCACATCCATAAGCCATACAAAGGTCACAGGGCCCAGAGAAAGCAGATCCAATCTGCCCTTTAGAACAAGTAGCAGCAGCAACCAGGTCCATCCTTGAGAGCAGCACAACGGATCTGCTCATGAGTAGCATTCAGGGATCAGAACCCTCAGTGTTCTCCCCCGGTTTTCTCAGCTTCTTAATGCAAACCATGCAGGAGGAGATTGCAGTTTCTGCCAGGGGGAGCTGGAAGGCATAGACCACACTCCAGTACTCCTCCAGTCCTTCCCCTTTCAGACATAAAGGTATGGTAAGAATACCTTCTTCCAGTGGGAGCCCTAGCTGGCCACTAAGGCAGCTAGGGAGGAACCTTAAACCCAAAAAAGAGGGAGAGGTGACTCTCAGTGGGACCCAGACACATATTCAGTGGAAGTGGAAGAAAGGGTAGAAGGAGAATCCCTTCAGATGAGGAAGATGATGTGATAGAAATCCCTGAACAGTCCATAAGATTAATTAAATCAGAGGACTATCATTAATCCCTAGCCTTAGAGCGACAAGAGTCTTCCTTAGGAGAAGAATCGATTCCCTCTGCACTGGAATCCAAGGGCAGACCCAAAGGGAACAAAGAATTATTTCCTAGGCCTAGCTTAAAATAGAAGGGTTTTTTCCCCTTCCCCAAATTCTTTGAGAAGCAGCTAAAGGCAGAATGGGTGAAACCGAGGGCCTATAGGCAATTTCCTAGTTTTATTAAGAAACTGTATGTGTTGCAATCTTCAACTAATAAGTTTTTTCCAGGTCCCACTAGTGAATGCTCCAGTAGCAGCACTCCAGCCATCTGGCCTTCCATCTGAAGATGGTGAAGGCACAATTAAAGATGTAATGGACAAGAGGGCTGACTTTGCCTTAAGAAAAGCCCATGAATGGCCCACAATGTCCATCAAGGCCTCCGTGGCCACCTCAGTAATCTCATGAGCAGGTATTGTCTGGACCAGAAAACTTCTTCATCTCATCCCTGACAACAATTGTCGCCTGGTGGAGGGAGCCAATAGAATTCTAAAAGCCACTTCATTCAAGGCAGTCACAATGTTAGATTCTTCAGTCTTCTCATCCAAGGCCATGGCTGTGGGCCTGGCAAGCCAACCTACATTCCAAGTCAGTTGTTATGGCCTATCCATTTCAAGGTGTCAGACTGTTTGGATATGTTCTGTACAAAATTCTTATTGAAACCAGAGACAAGAAAAAGGTGATGCCCAGAACGTTAAGCCATACTGACAGGACATCCTGTGAATTACTCCTTCCATTCTCCCTCTGATGTGGAGGACATCTCGGGTGATTCCCACCATCCTATCAGGGAGAGGCAGGAATCAAATCTTTCTTCCTCATCCTGTGGAGTGGGAATGCCCCCTTTTCATTTCTTTTCCTGCCTCTACAGGGAGAGGTTGTTGTAGGCTTTGCCTCCAATCCTTGAGTTAGCTACTTTCACTTTCTCTACTCTTTCTCTTTACCGTTTCTGCTTGTTTTTTTACTACCAAAATTTCCTCTTCCATTTGTCTCTACCTCCTGTTCTTTAGAAAGTTTTAGCAGCGGCTGTAACAGTGTTTGGAAATAGCTGCGGAACCCCCCTCTCTCTGTTTTTCTCCGTGTGATTGCACCATGCCAGGAAGATCAGCAGATGGCTTTCTCTTCGAGATGGAGAATGATGCTGTCATTGTGGAGCTGGCCAGGGACATCCCCGGAGCCGGCATGACCTTTTGGCTTGCTACGGCTACTGGCAATGACCCTGAATTGAGTGGGGAGAAGAGAGGGAAGAAGCAGCAGTGTCCAGAAGACCTTGCCGAAGACTCACGTCCCTACTCATTGGCCAGTGGCTGTGGCCATCTTGGATCCTCGATTTTGGCGGGAAACACTCCCGCGCTTACACAAGCCGCACGGCTCAAGTCCCAGCTCCTGGATGCCAATCTCCCGGTGGGAGATTCAGGCAGATCTTCTTACCTGAATCGACCAGTGGCAGAGGACTTTGGAAGGCACCTGTTTGGTAATGTACCCCTGCCAGATGGGGATCCTACCCCTCGAGAATTTTTTGAGTCCATGAGACGCACAACAAGGGAGGCATTTCTAAATTTTTGCCGCCTGGGAGATCTGGGGTTCATTGCTTCCCATGCAAACTCCCCGGTTCAAACACCTATAGAATACCCTAGACATAGGGAAGTTGGGGGAAGTTGGCCTACTAAGGCGGCTAGAAAACAGGCCCCGAGTGTCATGCCTGCCCCTGATGATGTCATGCCTGACTTTGCTGATGCCCCTGAACAGGCTCCTGAGGACCCTGAACAGGCTCCTGAGGACAGTACTGCAGCAGAAAGGCAAAGACTGGATCCTGTAGCTGAAAGCTATCTAAGTGGTGAGGAGGATAGAGCCTCCCAGGGAACATCTGCAAGGGATCAGTCTCTGCTGCAGCCCAGTAATTCATCATCAGACTCGCCTCCACCTGTAACCAGGCTCAGGAATGTAAGAAGACAACAGCTGAGAGAGCGAAGGCAGAATGCACGCATGCGTGCCAGAAGATCTCTTAGCCCTGATTACTGACAGGATCCTGTCCTCACTCCTGGCTAGCTAATGAGTTGATTAGCTAGCACTGTATATATGCAAGTCTGTTGCCAGCAGTCATTTGTGCTGGCAACGTCGTTTGTTCAGGACCTGAATCCTTGCATCTCTGCTCCAGACCTTGTGGAATTCTTCTCGGCTTGATCCTCGGCTTTTGACCTTTGGCTTTGTTGACCCTGCGTTCATCTCTGACTCCTCTGGTATTGTTGTGATTTATGGACTTGAAACTTTGGTATGTCTGACCCTGCTTTTGGACTGTGATTTAAACCTGCTTGAACCTTGCTACCTGGTTTGCCCGGCTTGACCTCGGACTGTTCCTGGACTTTTGCTTGCTTGTGTCACGCCCCCTGGTCCTGCCGTGACAGATTGCCAGCACCCACAACGCTCACACATCCCCACCATGGAAGACGGAGCAACCGGAGGTGTGGACCCCATGGAGGAAATGCTAGCACAGGTACAGCACTTAACTCAAGCTGTGATTGCTTTGCAACAACAGGCTGCTACAAATGCTGTTGCTGTAGCAAATGCTGGTACACCTCCCCCACGTTGCCCAATAAATCCTCCTGATCGTTTCGGTGGGAATGTTGATGAGTTCCAGGCATTCCTTGCCCAATGTAATCTGTATATTGAGCTCAGGGCTCGGGACTTTGTTTCTGAGAAGGCTAAAGTTTGTTTCATTTTAAGCCTCCTTAAAGGGCAAGCTGCCAAATGGGCCACGCCCTTGCTGGTGGGGAATTCTCCCTTACTATCTGACTTCCAGGCTTTCAAGGCTCATTTTGCCGCTGCTTATGCCAATCCTGTGAAAGCTGAAACAGCTAACCGCAAAATAAGGGCTCTTACTCAGCATAAAACCTCTGTCGCTCAGTACACCAATGAGTTCCAGCTGCTGGCTCAAGACCTGACATGGAATGAGGCAGCGTTTATTGACCAGTATACTGAAGGGCTGTCTGACGAAATTCTAGATGAACTTGCACGCAGTGAACGCCCTGACACTTTACAAGCCCTCATCCATCTCTGTCTCCGCATTGATGGGAGGTTACAGAGCCGCCGCCAAAACAGAAAAAAGGCTCTCGCCTTCCCCAGCAGAACCCTTCAGACCTTCCACCGGCCTTCCTCCCCCGGCTCCTCTCCACCTCCTGCAGGCACAGAGCCCATGCAACTTGGCACCGCTCGGCCCCGCCTTACTTCTGAGGAGAAGCTGAGACGGCGCACTCAACAGCTGTGTCTGTATTGTGGAGAAGCCGGGCATTTTGCCTCCAGCTGCCCTGCCAAGCAGAAGCGCTCACCACAACCGGCTCCACCGGTAAAAGAGCAGCCCCAAGCCTGACCGGACCCCCCGGTTTGGGGCCTATTCTGGGGTCCTCCAGTACTCCATACTCACCACAGACTCCCTTCCTGGTGCCAGTGCGGTTGCAACTCCCAGACAACCGCTGGCTCTTCATCCACGCCATGTTGGACTCAGGGGCCGCCTGTTGTTTCATGGACATTCTTTTTGCCAAAGAACACGGCGTTCCCCTTCAAGAGAAGGCAACCCCAGCGCTTGTAGAAGCCATTGATGGACGCCTGCTCCGCTCCGGACCCGTCGTCCAAGAAACCCAGCCACTCACCTTGTGGATACAGCAGCACCAGGAACAAATAACTTTCGACTTGGTGAGGATGCCGAGGTTTCCAGTCATCCTGGGTCTCTCCTGGCTGCGCCACAACAACCCTCAGGTAGACTGGGTACATCAGGAGCTCCAGTTCGGCACCAGTCCTGCACCCACGCCTTCCGTGGAAACGATGGTAGACACCCCGTCTTCAGCACCATCGCCAGAACCATCACCAGCTGCTTTGCTGCTGGGCGCTGCGGCTCCCGCTTTACCTGCCACCTATCAGGACTATGCAGACGTCTTTGACGAAAAGGAGGCAGACCAGCTACCCCCGCATCGGCCCTACGACTGTGCCATCAACCTCATCCCCGACGCTCCGTTACCCTCAGGCCGCCTTTACCCAATGGCAGAACCGGAGCTGGCTGCGCTGAGGGACTATTTGGACAAAAATCTGGCCAGAGGGTTTATTCGGCCCTCTACGTCTCCTCTGTCTTCCCCAGTCCTCTTTGTGAAAAAGAAGACAGGAGACCTCAGGCTCTGCAATGACTACAGGGCCCTGAACAAAATCACCATACGGGATAGGTACCCCCTCCCGTTGATCCCTGAGCTCATGGACCGTTTGCGGGGAGCTCAAATCTACACAAAGCTAGACCTGCGTGGCGCCTACAACCTGGTGAGAATCAAGGCAGGAGATGAATGGAAGACCGCCTTTGGTACCCGCTATGGCCAATATGAGCACTTGGTCATGCCCTTTGGCTTGACCAACGCCCCTGCAGTGTTCCAACGCTTTATGAATGACATCTTCCGTGACCTCCTCGACCGCTTCGTGGTAATTTATTTAGATGACATCCTGATCTTTTCCGCCACCGTGCCTCAACACATTGACCACGTAAGGCAAGTGTTGCACCGCCTGCGCACCCATGGACTCTATGCGAAACTAGAAAAATGCGAGTTTCATCGTAAGTCTGTTGAGTTCCTGGGGCATATTATCTCCCCTGAAGGCACGCTGATGGACCCCAAGAAGGTGGAAGCCATTCTCCAATGGCAGCCTCCCCAAAACCGGAAGGATGTTCAACGCCTCCTGGGGTTCTCCAACTACTACCGCCAATTTATACCCGCCTATGCCGACCTCACCAAGCCTCTGACCCGTCTCCTTCGCCTGAAGGAACCCTTCCGATGGACCCCGGAAGCTGACCAAGCCTTCGCCATTTTGAAGCAACGTTTTGCGACCGGCCCCCTCCTGCGATACCCTGACCCGAACCTTCCTTTTGTAGTGGAAGCTGATGCCTCTAGTGTGGCCTTAGGGGCCGTTCTATCCCAGAGAGCGGATCCCTCTCAGCCGTTGCAACCCTGTGCCTATTACTCCCGGCAACTCTCCTCAGCCGAACAGAACTACACCATCTGGGAAAGAGAGTTACTGGCCATCAAGACCGCCTTCGAGGTTTGGCGTCATCACCTCGAAGGGGCCCGTCATCCAGTACAGGTACTCACAGACCATCGCAACTTGGAGCACCTCCAAACCACTCGCCGGTTGAACCAGCGCCAGATTCGTTGGTCCCTCTTTTTCTCGCGGTTCAACTTCACGATTTCCTACATTCCACAGACGCAAAACCAAAAAGCCGACGCTCTGTCCCGCAAACCGGAATATACCCCAACGTCGAAAACGGAAGCACCTGACACCAGTATCCTACCACCTAACGTTTTCGCCGCAGCTCCCGAACCTGCATCCCTCGCTGAGGACATTCGGGCCAGTCAGGCTACAGACCCTTGGGCTCAACAACGCCTTCAGGAGGTACAACAAGGGGATTCCAAAGACCTAACGGTCAAAGACGGCGTACTCTATCATCGGGACCGGGTCTATGTTCCTCCCGGACCCCTGCGAGCCCGCATCCTGCGCCTCACCCACGATGCACCTCCAGCCGGACACTTCGGGCAACACAAAACCGCTCATCTGCTCACCCGAGACTTTTGGTGGCCCCGGGTTCGGGCCGACGTTGACCGGTATGTGAGCACGTGTGATGTCTGCCGCCGGGCCAAGGAGGTTCCTGCCAAGCCCTCCGGCCTCCTTCGTCCGCTCCCTGTCCCATCGAGCCCTTGGGAAATCATCTCGATGGACTTCATCGTCGATCTTCCCCGCTCACACGGACATTCTTGTATCTTTGTGGTGGTGGATCTCCTCACAAAGATGGCGCACTTCGTTCCTTGTCCGAAAATCCCCACCGGGCCGGAAACTGCCCAGCTCTACCTCCATCACATCTTCCGGCTACATGGGGCCCCAGCACAGATCATATCAGATCGAGGCCCGCAATTCTCTTCCCGCTTCTGGCAGGCATTGCACCAGGGACTGGGGACGGAGGTTCACCTGTCATCCGCGTACCATCCCCAAACCGACGGCCAGACGGAGAGAACGAATGCCACTCTTGAACAATATCTCCGCTGTTATACCACGTACCAACAAGACAACTGGTACTCCTTGTTACCTTTGGCCGAGTTCGCCTACAATAACGCGGTGCACTCGTCCATCCAAGTCACCCCATTCGCAGCCAATTATGGATATAACCCCCGCTTCTTCTTGCCCGTTGGACCCCCATCTGACGTTCCTGCTGCAGATGCCAGGATCCAAGAGCTCCATGCACTTCACGAGCTCCTTCGGGAGCAATTACAACATGCCAAGGAAGCCTATAAACGGGCAGCGGACCGCCACCGACAGGAAGGGACACCCCTGAAAGTCGGCGACCTCGTCTGGCTCTCCACCCGGTACCTCCGCGCTCCTGGCCGCTGTGCCAAGCTCAACGCTCGCTTCATTGGGCCCTACAAAATAGACGCCCAGATCAACCCTGTAGCCTTCCGTCTTGTTCTACCAGATCATCTCAGGATTCACCCCGTATTCCATCGATCCCTCCTGCAATTGACAGCTCCTCCGGACCCGAACCGGGACACTCCACCAGCACCCCCACCTCCTGTCATGATCGATGACGAGGAGGAATACGAGGTGCAGCAGGTCCTCGATTCCCGCCTTCATAGGGGTGTCCTGCAGTACTTGGTGGACTGGAAGGGCTATGGTCCTGACGATCGATCCTGGGAACCTGCCTCTCACCTGCATGCCCCGGACTTGGTCCGGCACTTTCATACAGCCTACCCGGACAAACCTGGCCCTTTCGATGAGGGGGGGCCTGAGGGGGGGGATAGTGTCATGCCTGCCCCTGCTGATGTCATGCCTGCCTTTGCTGATGCCCCTGAACAGGCTCCTGAGGACCCTGAACAGGCTCCTGAGGACAGTACTGCAGCAGAAAGGCAAAGACTGGATCCTGTAGCTGAAAGCTATCTAAGTGGTGAGGAGGATAGAGCCTCCCAGGGAACACCTGCAAGGGATCAGTCTCTGCTGCAGCCCAGTAATTCATCATCAGACTCGCCTCCACCTGTAACCAGGCTCAGGAATGTAAGAAGACAACAGCTGAGAGAGCGAAGGCAGAATGCACGCATGCGTGCCAGAAGATCTCTTAGCCCTGATTACTGACAGGATCCTGTCCTCACTCCTGGCTAGCTAATGAGTTGATTAGCTAGCACTGTATATATGCAAGTCTGTTGCCAGCAGTCATTTGTGCTGGCAACGTCGTTTGTTCAGGACCTGAATCCTTGCATCTCTGCTCCAGACCTTGTGGAATTCTTCTCGGCTTGATCCTTGGCTTTTGACCTTCGGCTTTGTTGACCCTGCGTTCATCTCTGACTCCTCTGGTATTGTTGTGATTTATGGACTTGAAACTTTGGTATGTCTGACCCTGCTTTTGGACTGTGATTTAAACCTGCTTGAACCTTGCTACCTGGTTTGCCCGGCTTGACCTCGGACTGTTCCTGGACTTTTGCTTGCTTGTGTCACGCCCCCTGGTCCTGCCGTGACACCGAGAGGCAGTCATTCAGCTTCAGAAAGGGAACAGTCCCCAGAGCCTGACCTCGCTCACAGAGAGGAAGGTGAGTTTCTGTCTGATGAAGAGATGGAGGACATCAGCGTCCCACAACAGTCTGCAGACGTTTTAAGGCAGAGGACTTCCAATATCTACTTTCTAAGTCCCTGTCAGCCCTAGATCTTCATAACTCTCCACCTGAGAAGGAAATGGTTAGTCCGGGCATAAATCCCAGAAATAGGTCTAAGGGGACGGAGGAGCTCTTTCCCAGATATGCCACCTCTGAAAAGTATTTCCCTCTCCAGAGTTTTCTGAAAGACAATTAAAAGCTGAATGGGCTAAGCCCACCTCTAACAGACAGGCCCCTGGTTTTGTTAAAAAGCTGTATGAGTTACCTCCTTTTGCCAATGAGATGCTACAGGTTCCACTGGTGGACGCCCCAGTGACAGCACTCCAGTCCTTTGGTCTTCTCTCCAAGGACGGCTGTATTTCAGTCCGAGACAACCTAGACAAGAAAATACACATTGCCCTTAAAATATCACTGAACCCACAGCAATGGCCATCAAGGCCTCCGTTACAGCCTCAATTGTCACCAGGACCATCATAGTCTGGTCTAGAAAACTCATTCAGTCGCTTTCAGAGAACAATAGAAGATTACTGGAGGGAGCAACGAGAATATTAAAAGCATCATCATTTGCAACAGATGCAGCTCTGGGTGCTCTTACCTTTCCCCCCAGGGCCATGTCCTCGGCAGTGATGGCAAGAAGGTGGATCTGGCTATGTGCCTGACCCGCAGATCTTCAATCTAAGTCCTTTGTGATGGTTTATCCTTTCCAAGGGGAGAAGCTGTTTGGTGACCGTCTAGAAAGGATCCTGGCGGAAACCAGAGACAAAAAGAAGGCCATGCCCAGGAATGTACGGCATCTGGATAGGAGAAGCTCTGTCAGTTATTCCTTTCATTCTTCCAACACGTCCTTCTGGTCTAAATCGGACCAGAAAAGAAGCTCCTGAAACTCCTTGAGGAAACCTTATAAAAGAGCTTTCACAGGACCCTGCTTTGGGAGACAGACTACCAATTTGGCGAGTGGCGGTGGCGGAGCGACATGAAATGGCGGCGGCAGTCGAGGTGGCGAGCAGAAGTAAGGAGATGTAACATCGAGTGGTGGACCAGCGGCGGAGGCGGAGCCAGGAAGCAGCGAGGACGCAGCGGCGCAGGCGGGGCGGAGCCTGAGGGACGGAGCCAGAGCCGCGCCAATGCGATCTACGCGTCGGATGGGCCCGCCGTCTCCAAAAGACCACCTGAGGAGCCTGAAGAAAGCGGATGGGAGAGGCCGAAGCCGAGAGCCGAGACGAAACATCAAGCCGAATCCCAATGGGTGCTGGTAGGCAGTCCCGCTCCTAACAATATATGTGCCTATAGATAGGGATGATCTACTATGTAAGCCGCTCAGACCCCGTGGGAGGGGTTCGAGCGGGGTAGAAGTCGAATGTTAAATTAAAAAAAAAACAGGTTCGAGAAACCGGGAAGCAACAACAAAATTACTAAAGCATGACTCAGAAAGGATTCCGGTGGGGGGGCAGACTACTTCACTTCAAACTAGAATGGCTAGAGTCCCAAGCAGACTCTTGGACGTTAGAAGTAGTTTTCAGAGACTACTCAATAGAATTTTTAAGGACTCCCCCAGACCGGCTAATCATTTCCCCAGTTCGCAAGGATCCCAGGAAACGAGCCATAATGTTTGCAGTGATGTGCTACCTTCTATATATCCTGGCTGTGGAACCAGTACCAGACGATCAAAAGGGCCAGGGGGTCTATTCCATATTCTTCACAGTGCCCAAGAAAAATGGTGATTGGAGAGCCATCCTAGATCTGAAATTTGTGAACAAGTTCATCAAACTGAGGCACTTCCACATGTAGACCCTCAAGTCCATCACCGACGTACTACAACCAGGAGAATTCCTGGGCTCCTTGGACCTCACAGAGGCATACCGTCACATCCCAATCCTATCACTGCACAGAAGGTACCTGAGATTCTGCGTGGGGGAACAACCAACACATGCAATTAAGAGCAATGCCCTTCAGTCTGGCAAACATCCTGAGGGTCTTCACCAAGGTGTTAGTCAGCCCCATAGGACACCTGAGGAAGAGCTTGCCCACTGGGGAAGAGCGGCATTCATGTCCATCTGTATCTCGACGATCTACTCATTTGGTCTGCTTCCAAGAAGAAGGCTCTTCAGGACACCTAGGAGACAATTCATTGTCTTCAGTCACTCAGTTTTCTAATCAATCTGGCCAAGAGTTCACTCTTCCCGTCTCAGGATAGAGCATCTGGGGATGTTGATAAACACCAGGAGTTCCTCCCTTTTCTTTCTGGAAGAGAAGATCCTGAAGACCAAACAAATGGTGAAGATCATCATCGACAACATGTCTACATCTCTGTTCACCTTACCAAGGTGATGGGTCTCCTAATTTCCAATTTAGATGCGGTTCAGTGGGGTCGACTTCACACAAGGTCACTGCAGCCCTTCCTCCATCTGTATTAATTACAGATTATGGAGAGACAGGACACCCTGCTTCAATTTCCGATGTCAGTGAGAAAGGCACTATGTTGGTGGATGCGGGAGACCAATGTCCTCCGGGGAAGAAGTTCCTTTGCAACAGCAAAATCCAACACAGGGTCGCTGGTCTCACAGGGAATCCCTGTTATCTATCAATGTATTGGAACTCAGGACGATCTGCCTAGCTCTCCTTCACTACGGCAACAGGGTAAAGAACCACCACATATTAGTGAGGATGGACAACATGTCAGCCAATGCTTACATGAACAAGCAAAGGGGATCCAGATTATCCTCCCTTCACAAAGAAGTGCTGATGTTGCTATCCTGGGTGGAGAAGAATCTAGCCTCCATCATAGCCGAACACATCAGAGGGCTGGACAGTACTAAAGTAGACTGGCTCAGCAGACAGACAATTCACCCCGGAGAGTGGATGCTAAACAGGAAAAATCTTCCATTGGATACTGCAACACTTCGACACACCAATAGTAGATCTGTTCGCTTCACATCAGAACAACCAACTACCCAAGTTCTTCTCCAGGTTCCATCATGACAGAGTGGAAGCTACAGATGCCCTGACCACCTCCTGGCCGAGGGGCCTACTATATGCTTTTCTACCCATTCCGATAATACGAAAGGTACTGAGAAAAATAAAACAACAGAAGGCTGCAGTTCTCCTGGTGGCCCCGTGGTGGATTCGTCGTCCGTGGTTTTCGACTCCACAGCAACTATCTGAAACACCACTGCTGTGTCTGCCCGTATATCTAGATGTGCTCGTTCAGGGGCCAGTATGGCACCCGAATCCAGAGTGCCTGACCACATGAAATTTGAATGGAGCTCTTACTTAAAACTTGGATACTCTTCAGAGGTGACAGAGACAATTTTTGCTTCCAGAAAGAGCTCTACCATTAGGCTATATAATACCACCTGGAAAGCCTTTCATAGGTGGTGTAGGAGGAAATCAGTCGACACCAGGAAACCTCCCATTCACTCCATTTTGGACTTCCTACACAACGGCCTCAAATTAGGTTTGAAACCAGCAACACTCAGAAAGCAAGTCACAGCCTTGGCTTCTGTGCTTCCTCATATGAAGGGTCGTTCCTTGTTGACACACCCACACATACACAGGTTTCTGAGAGGAGCCTCGCTTCACAGCCCTCTGCCAGTACACAGATTTCCCACATGGCGACTACATATGGTGCTATCCGCTCTCACCAAGGCACTGTTTGAACGTATTCAGGAGGTCCCACTGAAATGGTTATGCATGAAAACGATATTCCTGGTGGTAGTAACTTCAGCCAGGCATATTTCTGAAATTGGAGTGCTCTCAGCAAATCCAGGACTGTGCATTTTTCACAAGGAGAAAGTTGTCCTGCGTACAGACCCTACCTTCATTCTGAAGGTGGCAACTCATTTCCACAGAGCTCAGGAGATATACTTACCATCTTTTTGTCCAGATCCTAAACATCCACGAGAAAGGTCCTGGCACACACTTGACGTTTGCAGAACTCTCAAAGCTTACCTGATTCGTACTGCCAATATCAGAAAGACTGAGGCTCTGTTTATTAACATCTCACCTCCAAATCTGGGAAACAAGATGTCTAAATCTGCTATCAGCTTTACAATCAAAACATGCATTCCGAAGGCTTACAAGTCTCTCAACTTGAATCCTCCCACTGGAATTACAGCACACTCAGTGAGAAGTGCAGCCACAAATGTAGCAATGATTAAACATGCTTCGATTGAAGAAGTCTTCTGTCTCCACCTTCATCAGGCATTACAAGCTGAATCTATACGATTCGGCTGATGCCGCCTTTGGAAGAAGAGTTTTACAACACATCATAGAAGAGGAGAGCGATCTCCCACCCAGGGCATAGGGTACTACTTTGGAAGTACCCAAGATGTCCTCTGCCTCAGAGGGAGAACGACCCTTGGCACTTACCGTGAGGGGTCCTTCTAATCTGAGGAAAGGAGGACATCTTGCCCCACCCAATGTATCGCTCTCTCACTCTATTTCTCTTTCTCTGAGATGTGACTTATCTTAACTCTTCTTCCAATTTCTTTTGCTATGTGTATTCTCATTAGGTTTCATGTTCTTTCCATGTTACCTTCTATGGTCCTGTCTAAAGTTTAATTCCATGTTTGGAGTTGTTTCTTGTTTATTAGTAGGAGGAAGTTGTATCCAGTACTGCTGCTGGGAGTCTCCCAAATTGAAAAGGGGGCATTCCCACTCTACAGGAAGAGGAAGAAAGATTTGGTTCCTGCCTCTCCCTGATAGGATGGTGGGAATCACCCAAGATGTCCTCCTTTCCTCAGAATAGAAGGACCCCTCACGGTAAGGGCTGAGGGTCGTTCCCAAAGAGTCCTACCAAGATTCAACAAGGACTACAGAAGACCAAATTGGGGCTCTCCTAGACAACCCATCAGAAGAGGATCATTCAACAGTTGTTTCAACAAACAATTCACACACAGATCCTACAAAACCACAAATTATGAACTAGGAAAAACCTTCCATCCAGGTCCCCCTGAAAGTAAAAACCAGTCTGATCTGGTGGATGAGAACGTCTAATCTTATACAAGGAAAGATATACTGCATTCCGGTGATAAAGCAGATTTTCTTGGATGCCAGTCTGTCCAGGTGGGGAGCAATACTACAAGACTCTCCAGTACAGGGTGGGTGGTCCAAAAGTGGGATGATACTCCTTATTAGGGATGGGTGTGAACTGGGAAAATGGAGGTTTGTCCCGGCTCGTGGTTCATGAGGTTCCCTGTTTCATGAACTGGTTGGGTTTGTGAGGTTCATGGATCTTCCCTCCCTCCTTTCTGCTGGTGGCGGTTCCCCAAGGCCAGCAGAATGGAAGGGAGAGGCAAGATTTGGCAAAAAGCCATTTAAAGGGAACATTCCTTTTAAATGGCTATTGCAAGCCATTTCAGACATCCCTTTCGCTCTACAGTGGCATCACTCAGTGAGTCAACTGAGAAGGCCGAACACATAAAGGGATTGCTTAATATCCCGGTGGATTGGCTCAGCAAACAGACCAGTCAGGAGAGGGAATGGTCTCTGAAGAAGGATCTGTTTCGACTGATCTTGACCTTTCTCTGGTGGACTTATTTGCATCACCAACCAACCATTAATTGAATCGGTACTTCAACAGATTTTACCATCCCATTGTCAAAGCAACCCTTGGAGAGAAATATAGGGTATAAATAATGAGGTAAATAAATAGGGAATAAATATAATCCAAACATGCCTTTCTAGTGGAAAATGCCTGTGGACGTTGATCCAGTGTCTGTTACTCAAGATTGTGTGGAGGGGCTGTGACTCAGTGGTAAAACATCTGCTTTGCATACAGAAGGTCCCAGGCTGAAATCTGGGCATGCTATCCAAAGAAGTATCCATATTAGGTCCTGATGAGTATTGGGAATAGCAGGCTGGGTAGAAATCTGAAGACGTCTCTTTTAGAAGAGGAAATTAGATGTAGTTTAAAAAAATTCTTTGTAAGTGGAACTTTTAAATGACCAGGTAGTTTTCTCATTACAAAATTAATAATTTTCTTAAGCTGTCTTTCTGGTAAAAAGTCTAACCAGCAGAATCAGCGGAGACTCCCTTTGGTGTTTATAATGTCCACAGTGAGAACAAAGCCAAGCCAAAGATTTTCGGAGGGCTGCGTGTTTCAGGATGTGGATGGCTCAGGCAATAATGTCGGTTTCTGAGCCCAGCCAGCCCCTTTTCCAGCTGCTTTATGGCGAGTGATATCTTGAAGCTTAAAATGTAATCTGCCTGGGTTAGCCACAAAAGCCACTCAATATTAAAGCAGGCCTAGACAATAAATCACAGTTGCCCAGCTGGCATCACTACTAAAGTAATAAACTTATTTATTAAAAATCTAAACAGAAGAATTATATTAAAGCAAGACATAATTTCTGCAGACCAGGGGATATACTTTAAAACCTGGAAAGTGTTCTAGATTAAGGGCCAAATTTACGAACATCTGTTTTGGCAGTTTCTGTGTGATACTCATGTTCTTTTACAGTGAAAGTGTGAAATGTAAGTCCCCCTTACTGCCCTTTCATATTAATCATTCTTTTCTGCAGTTCATAAACCTCTTATTTGACCTTACATGCGTGGTCCCCCCCCCCCCCCCCGTTTACACATTTTTTAACATAATAACTCCATTTACTAAAGAAAAGAAAAAAGTGCATATGTAGCATTGGTGACTTGGGCTGGAGGTGGGATGATTAAATTCACTTATTTCAAAGAGTTAACATCCTGAGCAGCTCCTAAACTTTAAGTCTTTCCCCCCCTCATACTCTGAAAAAAAGTGAGATAAACATGGAGGTTGGTTATTGATGGAGCTGTGAGTATGCTGCATTTTCAGAGAACTTCTGAAGTTTCAGGCAGAAGTATTGAATGCAAAATTTAGCTTCTGGGGATTTTGAATGTTTTGTGTGAATTGTTTAGGCTTGAAAACATGTGAGCAAGGCCTTCTGAAATCTTGAAACTGGGATGGATAATACTTTAGCGACACCTCTGCTTTAGTGGGCTTCGAAACATAATTCCTTGCTGTTGTAAGTGAAAATGAATAAAGTATACAAAGTGGTACAAATTGTACAGTATATTATGGAAATAAGAGAAATATTTTGCATAATTTATACAGTTTGTAGAATGAACTTTTCGTCTTAGCAGTGTTATTAGCAGTGTTAGTTGGATCTGGATCGAGGCGGTGTGGCGGCACTGCTGTTGTTAGATCTGTCGGCCGCTTTTGATATGGTCGACCATCAGCTGCTGGCCCACCGCCTTGCCGACGTGGGGATTCAGGGGCTCGCCCTTCATTGGTTTGCCTTGTTCCTGCAAGGTCGGGGACAAAGAGTAGCGATAGGGGAACAGCAGTCTTGGAGGCATCCTCTTGAGTGTGGGGTGCCTCAGGGGGCGGTACTGTCCCCGATGTTATTTAACAGCTATATGCGCTCCCTTGCATAGATTGCCCGGAGGCTTGGGCTTGGGTGTCATCAATATGCGGATGACACCCAGCTCTATCTGATGCTGGGCGGCCAGTCAAACTCCGACCCAGATGACCTCCATCGGGCACTACAAGCTGTGGCTGGTTGGCTCAGACTGAGTCGGCTGAAGTTAAACCCGGCGAAGACGGAGGTCCTGGGCCTAAGTCGGGTCGGTTTGGGGCTCCCTCTCCCAGCCTTCGATGGAGCGCCACTCGTGCCAGTGTCAGGGTTAGGAGTTTGGGAGTGCTCCTGGACTCCACCTTATCAATGGAGGTCCAGGTGGCAGCCCCTGCCAAGTCAGCCTTTTACCATCTTCGGCTGGCGTGGCAGTTAGTTCCTTTCCTTGACCGCGATGAATTGGCCACAGTGATCCATGCGACGGTCACCTCAAGGTTGGACTACTGCAACGCTCTCTACATGGGGCTGCCTTTGTGGCAAATCCGGAAGCTGCAGCTGGTGCAGAATGCGGTGGCCAGGCTGTTGAGGGGTCTCACTAGACGGGACCACGTCCGGCCTGTGCTGAAGGCACTGCACTGGCTGCCTATAGCATACCGGATTCGCTTCAAAGTGCTGGTTCTTACCTGTAAAGCCCTTGATGGCCAGGGTCCAGCGTACCTAAGGGACCACCTTTCTCCATATGTCCCCCAAGAGCTCTACGGTCGGGGTTGCAGCACCTATTGGTGGTTCCCAGCCCCAAGGACATCAAGCTGGCTGCAACCAGGGCCAGGGCATTTTCAACGGCGACTCCTGTCTGGTGGAATGAGCTCCCAGAGCAGGTTCGAGCCCTGCGGGACCTGGCACAGTTCCGCAGGGCCTGCAAGATGGAGCTCTTCCGCCAGGCCTTTGCATAGGAGCCGCCACCATCACTGTACCACCACCGAGTTGCCATCTTCGACGGTGGATTAGATCTGGAGGTGAGCCGGCCCTGGGCAGACGCCTAGTTAATCGAAGAATGTATGTTGTCAGACTAGGTTGACAAATGGAACTCATCTTGGATTAAGAAAATTTCACATCAAGAGCACCGCACTTTACTTAATGATTGTTTTATACTGTTTAATGATTTTTTTATGTTGTTTTAACTGTTTGTTATGGCATTTGCCTCTGTTGTTAGCTGCCCTGAGCCCGTTGGGGAGGGCAGGGTATAAATCTAATAAATAAATAAATAATTGGATGCGTCCAGAATAATAAGGAATCTGGTGGCACTTTGAAGACTAACAGAATTATTGAGGCACAAGTTTTCCTGAGCTGGAGCCCACTAAGTGTTGGTAGTGATTCTCTTTGCATGAATATCATGCCCATGACAAAGTGGACCTTTAGTTATATTTATTAGCTTCTATGACCAAAGGTCTTAAGCTCAATTATAAAAGATGAATAGTGGACCTCTAGTTCATTGGGGAGTGGTGGCGCAGGCAGTAAATGCCTGCAAGTAATCTATCTCCGAACAGCCTTAACAGCTGTTCGAGTCCCAACGTGGCCGGGGTGAGCTCCCGGCCCCTGTCCAATTTCACCAGACAGGCTTGCAGGTAACGTGCCCTATTGATCAGTGCTCCCAACAGCTAAGTGGGGTCATCCTGTGTCTTGTAACACAGTTTCCACTTTGAAAACACGGGAATCTTTCTGTAGTGATTGTGAAGATTGTGTGTTCTGCGGGCTGTCTCAGCATCCTTATGGCCTTTCAGGCAGCTTCCACACAGACGTCTAGCTCTGCCTTATGTCCCAAACTGCAGCATTTTATTGGGGGGGGGGGGGTTCAGCATGACATTGTCAGGCAATTTTCTGGGCTTTCTCTTGCTTCAGTTTGAATTTTCCCAAATCTGCTTTGCTGTGATCCTTCAGGAAAGATTGTACTCAATTGGGTTTGGTCACGACGTGGATGGAAAGGTATGGATTTTTGGACCTCTCTTGCCCACCTTGATACCATTTCTCTTCTCTGTCTTTTTTGTGCCTGCTATTTCTGTCCTCCCCCCCACCAGGTAGGTTTTTGCTAGCTTGTTAAAATCAGTGGCTGCTATCAGTGTTCTTTCTAAGCTGAGTTAGTGTGAGCTAGCTCACCGTTTTTTAGCCTCCGGCTCACACCTTTTTGTCTTAGCTCTGGAAGGATGGCTCCAGAGCAAACTAATTTATGCAGCAGCCAAATCGCTCACTTATAACTTGAATGCCAGGAGCTCACAAAGTAGAATTTTTGCTCACAAGACCCCACAGCTGAGAGGGAGCATTGGCTGCTATATCGCTACGGCATTAAAAGACTGTAGTGATCAATGTTCCCTCTAAGCTGTGGAGTCTTGTGAGCAAAAATTCTACTTTGTGAGCTACTGGCATTAAAGTTGTGAGCGAGTGATTGGCCTACTGCATCAATTAGTTTGCTCTGGAGCCCTCCTTCCTGAGCTAAGACAAAAATCTGTGAGCTGGAGGCTAAAAAATTGTGAGCTAGCTCACACCAACTCAGCTTAGAGCGAACACTGGTAGTGATATAGCTACTACTGTTTTTGAAAAAGCCAGCAAGAATCTCTGTGGCACAGGAGAGGGCCTGGAGGCACTGGCAGGCATGTGGGGCAGTCAGAGAAAAACTGGTAAATACCCCTGGGTGTTGAACACATTGAGTGTTGTTGAGTGCACTGAGCCATTGAGTGCATGACAAAATATTGTCTCTCTGTGGGAAGCAGCCCGATTTTGATAATTCTTATAAACACTCTTAAACTTCTGCTATGGAATTCTGCAGGTATATCATAAGAATTAACTGCTCAGTTTCTGCTGTTTTTGACATCAGAAGATTAGAAGGAGAATAAAAAGGTAAGTAGGTGCTGTTGACATGAGGCTGGAACCCAGTTCCTCTGAACACCAACACTTATCATTTAAAGGCAGATGTGGGGAATGTACTCCAATAGGTTTTTTGCTCCTGGAGTGTTAGCTTGTTCTGAGGCTCACTATTCCATTTAAGGTTGCAAGGCAATAAGGGCAGAATGCACTGCAAATGAGCCACAGGGTGGAGCACATGCTGCTAGTCATCAAAATCTCTGTTTTCCTCCTTCCATTTCTGAGATATATAAATCACTGCCCTAGGAGAAGAGGACGAGGATGATGATGATGATGGATATATACCCTGCACTTCACTCAGAGTCTCAGAGGAGCTTACAAACTCCTTTCCCTTCCCCTACCCACAACAGACACCCTGTGAGCAATGTTCCCTCTAAGCTGTGGAGTCCTGTGAGCAAAAATTCTACTTGGTGAGCTACTGGCATTAAAGTTGTGAGCGAGCCATTTGGCTACTGCATACATTCGTTTGCTCTGGAGTCATCCTTCCTGAGCTAAGACAAAAAGGTGTGAGCCGGAGGCTAAAAAACTGTGAGATAGCTCACACTAACTCAGCTTAGACGGAACACTGCCTGTGAGGTAGGCGGGGCTGAGAGAGGTCTTTCAAGAACTGCCCTTGAGAAAACAGCTGTGACAGAACTATGGGTTGCCCAAGGTCCTCCAGCAGCTGCAAGTGGAGGAGTGAGGAGTCAAACCCAGTTCTCCCAGATTAGAGTTCATGCACTTAACCACTTCACCAAACTGGGTCTTACAAAACTATGGCTTGTCCATGGTCCTCCAGCAACTGCAAGTGGAGAAGTGGGGAATCATAGACTTGGGGTGTCCGTAGTTAAAGAGAAAAAAGGAAAAACCCTTTTTTATTCATCTTCCCTGTCACAAGTAGGATCTTTTGTTAATGCAGGTGGCTTAATATGGTATAATGGTTAGAAAGTCTAGGATCTGGGAGACCCAGGTTCAAGTCCCCACTCTGCAATGAAGCTTGCTAGGTGACCTTGGGCCAATCACATACACTTACACAGAGTTGTTGTGACGATGAAATGGAGAATCTGTAGGCTGCTTAAGGTCCCCATTGGGAAGAAAGAAAGGTGGGGTATAAAGAAGTAAATAAATAAAATAAAATGTCATATACTAGAGTGATGCACCAATCTTTTGGGTTTAAATCACTCTGAAATGTGATCTATTGTGCATTCACAGCCCCCTCTTAATTCTTTTATTTCTCTTTAGCCAGTTTTTTAGAATTTGATTAAAATGTCATGTTGGTATTGTTCTATAATTGGGGTGGCAGGAGAGATTTTTTTTCTGGAGCCAGTGGAGTTGTTGGGTGAAGATTTCCCAATTAATAAATGTCATGTTTCCTTCATGATCTTAGGAAATCCATCTTGGTAAATTTCTCTGGATCTTGTTTTCCTTTGAAAACACTTCAGTCTCTGTTTAGATATAAAAAGGTAAAGGTTCCCTTGCTCGAAAGCCAGTCGAATCTGACTCTAGGATTGCGGTGCTCATCTCCATTTCAAAGCCGAAGAACCAGCGCTGTCCGAAGATGTTTCCGTGGTCATGTGGCCGGCATGACTAAACACCAAGGCGCATGGAACACTGTTACCTTCCCACTTTATCTACTTGCAATTTCTTGCTTTCGAACTGCTAGGGTGGCAGGAGCTGGAACTAGAGATGGGAGCTCACTCCGTCATGCATCAACTCAGGTCTCGAACTGCTGAACTACTGACCTTCCACAGCCTGCAGTTCAGCGTCTTAACCACTTGAGCCACCGCAGCTCCCTGTTTAGATATAGGTGTGTTTTAATTCGTCTATCAGTGATCTAAGTTCTTATATTTCCAGAGATAAATTCCATCTGCCTTATTGTGCTCATGTTAAGTTGCCATGTTTTTTGTAGGTGGATGATACAGCTCTTCTCTCAAGATCAGTGATTGGCGACTTCTGGTTTATGGCGGCACGTTAGCAGACTCACCTCCCGGACCTCCCGGGGGTGAAGCTGCGCTCCGGCCGAAGGCTTGCCACGCCCCCAGGTACCCGGCTGAAGGGGCTCTGGCCAGAGGACTTTTGAGAGATCACCTCTTCGCCGGTGCAATGCTGGGGAATTGAGGTGCCTCTCCGCCCCGAAGGTTCTTCATGCCGCAAGGCCGAATGGACTCAAGTGAAGCCGACCGGGGCAAGTGCAGGAGGTCAAGCGGCAGAAATGATTATTAAAAGAGGTCTCAGGATCAACTATGAATGTGAGTCTAATGTAAGCGGCGGTTAAAGAGAAAAGAAAGCTCGCTACTCCATTCTGTAAAACAGAAAGTGAGACGGGTGGGGGAGGGACGCCTCCCAACCGCATGAACTTTTGAGCGAATTGAGGGGGGGGGCGGAAGAGAAAGCGTGCAAAACTGTTAAGAAATACTCACCAAGGCGAGTTCGAGCCTTTGGGCGCATACTCGGAGACTTTAAAAATATTCGTTAAAGTAAACAATTGATAAAGATGGCGGGGAAGAGGACGAAGAAAGAGAAACTTTTGAAATTGAAACTAACGGAGAGTCCCAAATCGGAAGGAACCAATGAGCTGGCAAAAACTTTGGCAGAATCCATGCGCCCCCCCTACTGGACCAGATGAATAACATCAAGGAGCAGATGTCAACAATGACTCAGTGTATCACCACCCAGCAAACACAGATAAACGAGACTCTTAAAATGTTGAATGAAACAGCTGAGAAGGTGAAAGAAGTGGACACTGCACAAAAGGTGAAATAGAAAGTTCAAAAGCTGGAAAAGAAGCAAGTTTCTACAGAAGATCAGCTGTTACAATTACAAATGGAAAAGGCTAATATGATTCTTCGCTTCCAGGGCATGCCAGAGACTAAGGGAGAGAATCTTAAGGAACTAATGAGTGAAATATTGGCCTCAGTGACAGATATGAAGGTGGAATGTCTGTTAAACGATATGGATGTGGCCTACAGGTCATATTCAGGATATATAAAGAAAAATAATCTGCCTGGGGAAATTGTCGTAAGATTCTCGAAGAGGCATGTGAGGGATGCAATCCTGAAAGCAGTATCTGGAGCACCCCTGAAAGTGGGGGAGAATACCATCAGAACATTGAAAGATATTCCATTTGAGGTAAGACAAAGGAGAAAGAAATATAAAGAATTAACTCTTTTTCTACAGACAAATGCAATCGGATATAGATGGTTAACTCCAGAAGCCGTAACCTTCAAAATCAAGGACAAAAAAGAAAAGATTGACTCTGTTCAGAAAGCACGGGAATTTCTAAGAGTCCAGTTGGGTGAGCCAGGGGAAAAAAGAAAAAAAGGGATGGATATTAAGTCCGATGGCGAGCTGGAGTCGGAATCCTCTGGAGAGGACTCTCTGTCAGAGAAAAGGGCGGCAGCCCCTAAAAGTCCTTATAAGCTCCGGAAGAGATTAGGCAAGGAGAAGTAAAGGCTGAAGGACTCTGAATTGTGCCTTTATAAAATGTTGACATGAGATGCTCTGGGGTATTTCGGTTTGACAGTTAAACTTTAAACTTAACACTTGGGAAAGTTAATGCTAAATTTGACTCAGTTGATAGTAAGATTAACAAGATTAAGACTAAATGTTTGTCTAAACTGGTGAGATGATCTCCACTCTTGGGTTTTTAGTCGGTATCTTTCTTTATCCCTTAATTGTAGTCCCCTTCCCTACTTTCTGTTGTAGTTTGTAGTGTTAATAAAAATACAATTAAAAATCCCCTCTGGGGGCTTTAAAAAAAAGATTAGTGATTGGTTTACATAAATTTACGACCACCTCATGGTATTGCTCCAAAGAGGGCCTAAGTATTAATGTTTCTATGTTGAAGGTCCTTCTCTTTAGTAAAAAAACAGATGAGGAAATATAAGCAGGCAGTAGCAGGTCAGTCTATGGAGCAAGCAGAGCAATTTAAATACTTAAGACTTATATTTCAAGCAAATCTTTCTTGGAAGGTGCATCTGAACTCTGTTATAAGAACAGACATGAATACTGGGAAGGCTATTTCGAGATTTTATTATTTCTCTGGTGGACAATATGTTCCTGTGGCAGTTAAAGCATTTAATGCTAAAATTTCTGGGCAGTTATTGTATGCTGTAGGGATTTGGATTAGTGTGGTAACAGATAATATTAATGGACCATTACTAAGATTTTTACACAACATTCTGAGAATTCTGAGATGTGTGGCAGGAATAGCTTTGAGAGCTTGGATGGATTTAGTTTCAGCTGGTTGTGCATCAACCAAGCAACCATGGCCTCCAGTCCTTCAGCCAAATTATCTAGGGCATTGTCTGGCCGGCTGTCCATCGGCAAATACAGCTAGATGTCATCAACAGATACAGCTGGGTGTCATCAGCATACTGATGACAACCCAGCCCAAAACTCCACACCAGCTGGGCAAGGGGGCACATGTAGATGTTGAACAGCATTGGGGAGAGGATTGCCCTCTGAGGGACCTCACAGACCAAGGGTGTTGAGGTGACATCCTCTCTCCTAGCACCACCCTTTGTCCTCAACCTTGGAGAAATGAGGTAAACCACTTCAAGGCCACCTCGTGGACTCCTACTTAGACAAGGTAGTGGGGCAACAAGTCGTGGTCAACCATGTCACATGCTGCTGTCAAATCAAGCAATAAAAGCAGTGCTGACCCACCTCGACCCAGTTGTCTGTGAAGATCATCTGTGAGAGCTATCAGCGCAGTCTCCATCCCACGGCCAGGGGAGAAGCCAGACTGGAATGGATCTAAGGCCGATGTATCCTCCAGGAAGTTCTGGAGCTGCTCCCCCACCGATCTCTCTTCCTTGCCCAGAAAGAAAAGATTCGTAACTGAGTGGTAATTGGAAGGATCAGTAGGATCCAACAATGGCTTCTTTAAGAACAGTATCACCATCACCTCTTTTAATTCCCCCGGGTAGACCCCCGAACTAAGGGATAATTTAAGAATGTCTACCAAGGTGTCCGATATTCCATTGCCACCAGCTTTCACCAGCCATGATGGACATGGGTTTAAGAGGCAGGTGGTCAGCTTAGCTGTGCCCAGAATCCTGTCAACATTGGCCTGAGAGAGTCAGCTGAAGGTGTCAAATACAGAATCCAAAGGTAGCCAAGGGGCCTCTAGTTCATGTACTTTATCAGTGTTGGCAAGCAGGTCATGGTGAAGCGACAAAACTTTGTCTGCAAAGCCCTGACCTGGATAGCCCAGGCAAGCCTGATCTTGTCAGATCTTGGAAGCTAAGTAGGGTCAACTCTGACAAGGACTTGGATGGGAGACCTCCTTGAAATACCAGAGACAGGAGGCACTTCTCTGAATATCCTTTAGGCTCCCAATAGGGGTCAGTCACTAGAGGCCGCCATGACTTCCAGGTGCACATACCATCAGTCACCAGAGGTTGCCATGACTTCCAAACAACAACAAAAAGACTTTATCCACAAAATTTTTTTGCAAAGCCACACAGCTAATAGCTGAATTTCTAATCTTTTGTGTTCTCTCATCAAGAGAGGTTAAAGACCTAATTATCCTAAACATTTGAGCTGGGCAAGAGCTAGTGGATGGAGAGCATCTCACAGGACTTCATAAACATCCTATAGAATGTTCTTGTGGCTTTGTCATGAGACGGTTGCCAAACTCACTCTAGTCATCTAAGTTCCCACTTCATCCCACTAAGCTCCATGGTATACCATGATGCTAGTTTGGGATGGGAGTGAAGAGGACTCTGGGGAGCAATTTCATCAATGGCTTCAGAGAGATGGGTATCCAATCCTCTGTCAGCTCATCTAATGAATTGCTGGAGAGCATTGGATCCCACAGAGCATTCTGGAACCCAATTGGGTCCATTAGTCTCCATGGGAGAGTATAAATGACTTTTGTCATGGAAACAGTAATTTGGATTTGGATATATATTTGGATTTGGATTTATATCCCGCCCTCCTCGAAGGCTCAGGGTGGCTAACAAAGAGGCTCAAGTGCCAAAGTTAAAACAGATAAAAACAGAATAAAACAATACAGTACAAAACACTAAAATGTCGGTGCTCTAGATGTCACAGAATCAGTGGTTGTAGGATGGGGGTCTGGTAAAAGTTATTAATTCCAGGCCAACAACGTACCTCCTAGCAACACAATCATCCCATCTTCATCCAGGAACGTCTCACACCCCATTTAATATCCGCACAATTGATGGTCGAGGTGCGATGATGAGGGGTAACGATGGTGGAATAATGGTGGCGGTGGCTCCTACTCAAAAGCCTGGTGGAAGAGCTCCATCTTGCAGGCCCTGCGGAACTGAGCAAGGTCCCGCAGGGCCTAGATCTCCTCTGGGAGCTCGTTCCACCAGGTAGGAGCCGCCACTGAAAACACCCTGGCCCTGGTAACAGCAAATTTGATATTCCTGGGGGCTGGGATTACCAGGAGATTTTGACTCCCTGACCGTAGTGTCCTTGGGGGAACATGCGGGGAAAGGCGGTCCCGTAGGTAGACCGGACCCTGGCCATATAGGGCTTTAAAGGTAAGAACCAGCACTTTGAAGCGGATCCGGTATGCCATCGGCAGCTAGTGCAGCGCTTGCAGCACAGGCCGGATGTGCTCCCGCCTGGAGAGACCCATCAACAGCCTGGCTGCTGTATTCTGCACTAGCTGCAGCTTCCAGATTTGTGACAAAGGCAGCCCCATGTAGAGAGCATTACAGTAGTCTAACCTCGAGGTGACCGTCACATGGATCACTGTGGCCAGGTCATCATGGTCAAGGAAAGGGACCAACTGCCGAGCCAGCCAAAGGTAGTAAAAGGCTGACTTGGCAGTGGCTGCCACCTGGGCCTCCATCGTTAAGGAGGAATCCAGGAGCACACCCAAACTCCTAACCTCCAATGCTGGCACCAGAGGCGCCCGATCGAAGGTCGGGAGAGGGAGCCCCAGCCCTGAACTGATCCGACTCAGACCCAGGACCTCCATCTTTGCCGGGTTTAGTTTCAACCGGCTGAGTCTGAGCCAACCAGCCTCAGCCTGCAACGCCTGATGAAGGTCATCTGGGGTGGAGCCTTCCAACATCAGATAGAGCTGGGTGTCATCTGCATATTGATGGCACTCAAGCCCACAACTCCAGGCAATCTGGGCAAGGGGACGCATATAGATGTTAAACAACATCGGGGACAGCACCGCCCCCTGAGGCACCCCACACTCAAGAGGATGCCCCCGGGACCACTGATCCCCTATCACCACCCTTTGTCCCCGACCTTGGAGAAAAGAGGCAAACCATTGAAGGGCAAGCCCCTGAATCCCCACATCGGCGAGGCGGTGAGCCAGCAACTGGTGGTTGACCATATAGAACACGTCCGACAGATCTAACAAGAACAGTGCCGCCACACCACCTTGATCTAAATGCCTACGGAGGTCATCTGTCAGAGCGACCAGCACCGTCTCTGTCCCATGACCCGGGCGAAAGCCGGACTACAAGGGATCGAGGATAGAAGCATAATCCAGAAAGCCCTGTAGCTGTAACGCCACCGCCCTCTCAATAAGTTTTCCCAAATAGGGCAAATTGGACACCGGCTGATAGCTGGCCAATTCGGCTGGGTCCAGAGATGGTTTTTCAAGAGGGGGTGGACCATCGCTTCCTTGAGTGCCCTGGGGAACTATCCTTCTGAGAGGGACTTGTTGACAATCTCCCGCAGGGCACCTTGGAACCCCTCGTGGCTTTAATGAGCCAGGAGGGGCGCGGATCAAGGTCACATGTGGTTGGACGCAGATACAAGCGCTCTGTCAGCTTCCTCCAGGCTGAGTAGGTTGAAACACTCTAAACCCGGCACCGAAGACGTGCAAGGGGCCTCAAGTTTGCCCACTGTTTCAATTGTGGTGGGGAGGTCATGGCGGAGCGCCAGGACTTTATCTGTGAAATAGCTCGCAAAACCCTCACAGCCGATGTCTAATTCCCTAGCATTTTGCCTGCCCTGTAGCAGAGCTGTCAAAGACCAAATTGTACTAAATAATTGGGCCAGGCGAAGATATATACTTGCATTCTGCTTGTGGAATCCTGTTCATCTAGACTGATTGGGTTCTGCTGTACTTTAAGTGATTAACCTGGATGATCTGTCCTATGGTTATATGTAGTAGCAAATTGATTAAATTGCTTTGGCTCACCTGTTCAAATTATTGCCCCCTGGCACTTGCACAATGTGCACTTCAGGAGTATAAAATTACCTGGATCGTCATCATGTTTTAAGTATTTTAGTATTTCAATAGGTTTTAGATTTTAACTGGGGCTTACCATGTTTCTATATCTATTGTTTTTATGGTTGCAACACAGCCTGAGCTCGCTTGCGTGGGAGGGTGGGATAGAAATTGCGTAAAATAAAAATAAATTTAAAATATCTATATCCTTCAAGCTTATTAAATTAGCATCTCAGATACTTACATGCTAAATGGACATCTTTTTTCATCCTGAATTAGGTGGGTATTTCATTTTCCTGGCTGGGGGAAGCCTTAAGTAATTATATTGTGACTAGTATCATATCTTCTAAGAACAAGAGAACTGTGCTGAATCAGCTCAAAGGTCCATCTTATCCAATATATGTTTTACATAATGTTGAACTAGATGTCTCTGGGAAGGCCACAAGCTGGGTGTGAAACCAACATCCCTCCCCTGCAACTGGCAACTGATGTTCAGAGGTACAGTGCCTCTAAATGATGTATTGAGGTTCCTTTTCTTCACAAACAGCCACTGAAAAATCCATTTTCTGTGATATTTGTCTAGTCTCCCTTTAAAGCCATCTAAACTGGTGGTCATGTCTTGTGGGAACAAATTTCATAAATTGTGTTGGATTAATAAGTTCATTTTTTTTACTGTCCTCAGTAGGGTTGCCAAGTCCCTGCTGTATGTACAGCGGGGGACTCCAGCGCTGCTCCGGGAGTGTGCGTGCGTGCGTGCCGCAACCACATCACCCGGAAGTGACGCAACCATGTCGGGCACGCCGGGTGCGGGGCCACAATCATCCGAGGGAAAACCATAGAGTTTTCCCTTGGATAACCGCGGCCCCTCCCCAACGCGCCCGACGCGACTGCGTCACTTCCAGGTGACGTGCTGACACCGGGCACGTCGCGTGCTTTGGGGGTGGGGTTCCCCCCAGGGCCCAATCCACCGGCGGCGGGTAACGGGCCTCTGGGGCAGGGGTTTTCCTGCCCCCTGGGGGACTTGGCAAGCCTAGTCCTCAGTCTACTGCCTATAATTTAATTGGGTGACCCCAAGTTCTGTTATCTAGTGTGCAGATCATTCTAGTATTCTTGTATCTAATATGAGCAGATAAAAAGCTTATTTCATTACCACTTTGTCCCCCTCATGTGTAGTTTTATGACAGAATTCTCTCCTTAGCTATAGTTTTTCCTACTAAGATAAAGTTGTTTTTATAAACTAGATTAAACAGTTTTGGAGTAAAGAGGGCAGTTTCTGACTGTTGTGAATCTCTGCAACAAAAAGAGCTAGAAATTTACTTTTTAAATATGAAAGCAGGCAGGAACTAGTAGATCACTGCAGTAGATCACTATAACATTATTGCACTATAGCACAATAATAATTACCAGTTTTAGATAGGCTCTCTGGTGATCTAGTGGGGGGGGGGAAATGACAGCTGTGAGGGGCTGATAGAAAGAAAATGGTGTCAACCCTCAAAATGGTGGAACTTTTGCAAAAGTTGCTTCTTGCCCAGATGGCTTGCTAGTGCAATTGTATTGTGTTCTTTCTGGGGGGGAAATTTACTATACCGGTCTGAAGAGAAAATCCACTGAGGACAGGGAAAGCTGTAACAATGTTGCATGGATGCTCCCCACCTACAAAACAGCTGCCATTTGGTAGCCAAAGTAGTGAAAAATCTATGTGGATACACCCTTCCTTTTGCAGAAGCCATGCTAATTCTTCATCAGCAAGGCTTGTTCTTTTATGTGCATGATAATGTTTTACAGCAATTTGCCTGGCATATGCACGAAGCTGAGTAGACTGTAATTTCCTAGCCCCCCTCAAAATTAGTTACTATATTGGGCTCCTTTCAAACCCTTTAATAAGGAGACATGTTGTTAAGTATAAAGAACTCTGTCAGTCATCCTTGTGTTAATTTTTAGTTCAATTAGGTCTAGACTGTTATCTCTTGCCTCTTCTATTTGAATCAATTCTTCAAATATCCTATTTTTTCTGAGAATTGTTTTTTTTTAAATTTTTAGACCCTCCGGAGGGGATTTTTTATTGCATTTTTAATAGACTACAATCTACAATGAAAAATTGGGAAGGGGTAACTACATCTAGGGAGAAAGGAAAGAAATCCACAACTAACTAAAACCCCAAGTATAGGAGATCATAACAATAGTTTATATAAATGTTAATCTTAAATTGCTAGTATTACTTTAAACATAGTCAGTTTTATCTTTTTATCCAATGTTTTAACTGTTTAAGCGAACCCCCAGAGCATGCCATAATAAAACTAAGTTTTAAAGCACAATTCAGAGTCCTTCAGCCTTCATTTTGTCTTATCTTTTCTAATCCTCCATTTATATGAAAATTTTATTTTCATATTACCAGTCCATTAATTAAAACCAAATGTTAACCACCACTACAGCACTAGATTCAATAATGCTACTAGATTCATGCTACTTAAGCATGAACATAACCAGTCCTACTTGTCTATACTAATTTATCACTGCCACCAAATCCCTAATCCTTAACCTTAATCTTAACTAGAATAAATGCTTTAATAATCTCTAAACAAATCTCTAAACCCTTTTGGTTATTCCAGTATACAGTAAATAAACATCAACTATCAAGAGAGTCAGCAACTGACCACAGTTTCCAAGTCCCCATGTAGCTGTGCAAAGATGTCTCATTCATTGTCCACATGAACCACACTTTGTTTAGCCACAGTCCCAATAATGGCTGTAGCTGTATCAAGATATTCTGTCTAACAGCTATAATTCATGTGCTGAGTTCTCTGTCCAACATATTCTGCAGTGCAAACTGGAGTAAATAATTCTTTCACTTGCCTCCCCAACTGACCTCAATGGAGAAGGAATATGACTTTATTCACACAAGCCTGTTTAATGACAAGGCTGGACATGATTGATTTCACCACTTCTAAGAACTCACATTTTAGGTTGGTATGATGCATCAGTAGTTTGTGATGGGAACATGAGAACTCTTGAGCTGACTTTGGTGAATTGGTACAGGCCGGGGTTTAGGAAAATGTACCGAGAATGTTGCTATTAAAATAGCTATAAGGCATATTTACACAAGGTTCACTTTCCATTAATTAAAACAAAACAGCTGTTTAAGGCACCCACTTAGTTTTTGTGGAACTCTTTTATGTGTTTTTACCTTCTTTCTCTGGACGCCTCTCTGCTGGCATCAGCACAGCTGCATCACCCGTTGCCATTTGCCTTTTAACCTCTACTTTTAATTAAGAAAACCTTAAATCAAATGATTTTTAAAGCTTCTAGCTTAGCAGTGGGAAAATAAAACTTCAAATCTACCCCAGAGGTAGGTGAACAGCTGTTTAAGAGCCACAAGCTAAAAACTTACTTGTTTTTTTAAAACAAGATTTTTAAAAAGGAAAAAATCCCACCAAGATTTCACCAATCCAAAGTACTTTCACTTTGGCCAGCTGCTTTTCACCTTTAGTTTTCATTTATTTTTTTAAGGGAGAAAGAAACAAGCATTTATGTCCTAGGAAGATCCATGTCCCGTGTTGTTCTCTTATGTTTTTTGAAATAATATGGTAGTAGCTTAAAGGCTTTTGAGCTCTTGAAACTTCTTTGCAGAGAAAAATCTTAAACATCATTAAGGACCTAATGTAGATCTGTTCATTAAAAACGCATATAATTGATTAAGAAAATATCTTGTATTCTGAGTTTACGTTATGCCTATATTTTAACAAGTCCATCTATATTAGGTTGGATCCAAAGGGGATTTTCTGTGGTCATAAGACCACTGAGGCCAGTGGAATTGAACTTCTGTTGGTGGGCAGAGGGGAGGTGATTTTGTGGATTTCTTCTTCTTCCCACAGCAGAACCCCTGCTTCCCTCCACACAGTGTTCGTCAGGTCCCTGACACCCAGGAGCAGAATTGGGGTGGTCAGTGCACTGCAGTGAGAAGTGATGGCAGAAAAATCCTGTTTTTTTAGTGTCATGTATGCTCTCCTATGAATCTTTTCTTTCTACTAGGCCTACATCTTCATCCACCATTTTTGTAAGCAGAGATGTAGGACAGTGCTTTGTTTTTCCATTTTAAATTTGTTTCATAAAATTAATAGCATTGAATGAATGCCATTGCCAATGCAATATTAGGTAAGTTTGTCAGTTTCACTTATAAGTAATTTTTTTTCCAGGTGGTCATCCCTAGGAATCGTATGAGAGAGTACATGTATGTTTTATTAGTTTGGAAGTTGGCTGGTGTGTGGGTGTGTGTGTGAAACCTCAAATATATCTAACAGTCCAAATAAAAAGTTTGAATTCACTTGGTTATTTTTGATTTGAGCTGCACAGCCAAAGCTAAATTTTTTATTTATATGTCTGTTTTCATGTGATGGAAGGGATATCGTAATCTGATATGAAACTAACGAGTGCTACCAAAGACGGCCTCCTCTGTTCCCGTGTGCCAGCTGTGGTCCTTCAGCTGCCACCTGATGGCTGTTCCCGCACTTAAGGTGGACCGCCTGGCGTTGCCCAGAACCTGGGCCGTTTCCATCACAGCCCCCGCTTGGTGGATGGGGCTCTCTGAAGACATGAGGGGAGCCCCCATTGCAGATCTTCAGGAGGCAGCACAAGGGTTATTGGTTTGCCAGGATTTTTGATGGGGTATGAGCAGCAGCCATCTTTTGTTGGAAGTGGAGGGTGGTAGTTGGGTTTCTTTAAATTTGGTTTTAATTTGTGGTGTTTTATTACTACCTGTGAGCCAGCCTTGAGCCAAGAGGAAAGGTGGGTTACACAATGTTTAATCAGTTAGCAAAATAAATAAGTAATGCAGGTGATGCTGTGGAGAGTGGCAGAGAAACTGAGGTGCCCCAGTGACTTCTGTGGAAGTGAATTAATTCCTGTAGAAATAGAAGACAACCACACCCACGGCATATCCGGCACAGTTCTTTGGGTGTTCACTGTTCTCTGTGCCTTCAAAATTTTTTTGTTATTTTAAATAATGTAAAGGAAGTACATGCTCTGTTTTTTTCAAAAAAAACATTTTTACAAGTATTACTCCAGTAAAATAAATATTTCAGTTCAAGTGTTTGTTGCTACCGGAATAGAAAATTAACATGGGGTACAATGATGATGATGATGATGATGATGATGATGATGATGATGCATTGTGTGTAGTATAGCCAGGAGATCCTAAGACAGTTTGGCAGCCAGAAGTTCTAGCTCTTTAGCATTATACATCACTAGGTGGTGAGCTAGACCTGTTTTTGAGGCAAGAGACATTCCAGAAGTGGTTTGCCATTACCTGCCTCTGCGATATGACCCTGGTATTTCTTGGAGGTTGCCCATCCAGATACTAGTTAAGGCCAACCCTGCATACCTTCCGAGATCTGACATGATCGGGCTAGCCTGGGCCATCCAGGTCAGGGCGATAAAGCAGATCATGCCCTATCTTGGCTATGAAAAAACCTTTAGATGCATATGTCCCCCCTGAAAACCCACATAGATGGCCAGAAATGCCCTACAGAGCCAGGGCTGTAACTAATACACACACACACACACTCTCTCTCTTGACAGTGTGACTGTATTTAGCATAAGGCCTGTCTAGCCAACTGAAGCCTGCATATTGAATCTCTTCTTTCCCTTTTTTTTACACCCTGCTGCCTCTGTGGGCCTCCAGGAAATGTTGAGAAAAACAGAACTGGGTATTGATAATATAGATATGTGGCGATACATTTCATAGTAGCAATGACTAACTGCATTTGTGTATGCCCAGTCTTGCTTGTAGCCCCTGCAAAAAGCGGGAAGACCTCCAGTTATGTTTGGAATTACTTCGTGCTGGAAGTTCTGTAATAGCAATAATATCAGTAGGCCTGAATTTTTTTTTACTGCTTCTGAGAACAATTTGGTGTGGTGCTTTAAAAAAAAAAAATAGCCAAGAGGTGCAGAGGAGAAAAATGCAAAGTATATCTGAATCTTTATTACCTCTGCTGAAGATGGTGATGAAATGACCTGTGGAATGTTCCAGAAATGGGCGTTGTGTTGGCACCCTCAGAAGTCTATAATTGAGTGGAAGGAAAGCTTCAGTACGTCAGAACATTCTCAGGCATGCTATTGAAAAGCAGTTCTGTACGTGGATAGCCACAGAAAACTATTCCAAAGCTTAACATGGCCTTTTCTCCCATACTGGTTCAACAGAAGCCATCTCTGTCTTGGGATGCTGGAGTTTCTGTGAGCTGAAATTTCAGAGCCTTCATCCCCATTTTGGCTAATCACTGCTGGTGGTGTTTTTGAAAGCAGCCACCATGGAGATTTGATAGGCAGCATTTTCTCTGACTGCAGGGGTGTGTGCGAATTTATGTGAAAATTCCGGTCACTGAGGCAATCCTAGAGGTTGGCCTGAGTGATTGAATTGGAATGCAGATTCTCACAGCTCTTCTAAGTGGCAGGTTTATCGGAGGGACGCAAACCTGTTAGGCTTTTTTTGGTTGTGATCTACAGGATCAGTTTCTTTTTCTGCTACTCTTGGAGGCCATTTTCTTATACGTACTCCCTGTTCAGCTTTCTTTTAACTCTTGCTTGACGGAAAGGTTTGCACAAACTTGTGAGCTTGCTTACCATTGAACACCATAGGCCCCAGACAAGGGAGCTGCTGGAACTATTTTAATGCCCTCTTCTGGCTCACGATGATCACTCTTCCAGCTGTGTTCTTAAAGAACTAAGTGTTGTCTGCTAAAATTTGTTCTAATTATAGTACTTTCAGACAATTGCTTATTTCGGGAACATACTAATCCCCACCACCACCTTAATGTTCTGCAGTGATTTCTACCAGTTCAGCTAACAGAGCCTCTACTGGCCTCGACAGCGGCCAGCGATTGGTCTGCTCTAGCGCTGGTGTAGCTGAAGTGATGGGAAATTCATCAGTGTCTGGAGGGCAGACCAGTAGGAGCTGCATGTACAAAATGCCATATGAGTATAATGAAGTCAATGAGGTAAAGTGTAAGAGGAAGTTTTGTGGTAACTGTTCAGTGGAGAGCCCTGAATAACCATTTCTGTGTGTTGCCTGAGTCATGATCCCAAGTTGCATGTCTATATAATGTATAATATTGGAGTACACTCTGGCACACCTCTTCTACTATAGCAGTACTCTCTCTGTAGACTTCTGGCAGTGTAGAAAGTTTCTCCTCCCAGCCTGAGATGGATTTTGCTTTTTGATTGGGGGGGGGGGGCCTGAATTCTACAAAGCTAAAAAGCTGCAAGTAACTAGTCGTATTGTATCAGATTGTCACTACCCCCTACCCTTCCCCTCAAACTGCATAACCAAAAAGTCTGTGAAAATGTGGGTAAAAGAGGGACCCACCCTGACCCCTGAAATCAGGTCAGTTTTCCCCCACAGAACTTCCTCTTCCGCACTACATGGCTGAACCTGAGCCAAAAGTCCATTCTCTGGTAATGCTATCAGGCAAAATAGAATATTTTCTTTAATCTCTCCTCCCCCGTATGCTTTGCACATATGTACTCCTCCCAGTGGTTACCAGCGGGCACTACACAAAGCAACCATACTCAGAAAAGTTATACCTATATGGTTTGTCCTCTGTGCCACCCTCTGCATGTGGATTCTGAGAAACAAAAAATGACACTCTGGCCATAGCCAATTCCCCCCTCACCCAATTGTTTTGGCTTATTGTACAGCTGTTCAAAACTGATAGATGGAACACTAAGGCTATCACATATGTAATCCCACCTCCTGATTTCCCCTCAAGGGTTAATGTGATTTAGTTGCTGTAGATTTTCCAGGCTGTATGGCCGTGGTCTTGGCATTGTAGTACCTGACATTTTGGCAGCAGCTGTGACTGGCAACCTCAGAGGTATAACATAGAAAGATGGTGTACTCTCTGTTTCAACACACTGACACAGAGAGTACTCCATCTTTCTGTGTTACACCTCTGAGGATGCCAGTCACGGCTGCTGGTGAAACATCAGGTCCTACAATGCCAAGACCACAGCCATACAGCCTGGAAAATCTACAACAATTAATGAATTCTGGCCATGAAAGTCTTCGACAACACATTAATGTGATTATTAGCAGGCCCGCTCCGGCTTGTAGATGTCCGTAATTGGGCCTTTCTGCTGACTTCATCCTTATCTCTTTCAAGGCCAGAGTCAAGAATATGGTAATAATTGGTTAATTGTGAGAACCTGTGTTCAGTTGTATAACTAGATGGGGGGGGGGAATCGGGAGTGGATGTTAACATCTTCTGGAGAGTTCCATCATGTAAGCTCCCTGATTGGATTTCAGAGACTACCTGGTTCCAGAGGGAAGCCAGGCTAACTTTGTGATTCTGCCATGCTAGTGTTCATTTGCTTTGTTAGGCTACATCGTGATGGACAGCTGCATGGAGAACACTTAAAGCTCCAGCTTGGACGCTCATGTTCTAAAAAGGTGCACCATCTAATACCAATTACTGAATGTATTAGATAGAAAGTTTTTCTTATTTCTTTGCTGATAAGCGGTGGAGACTGTGCTGCATAGTAATATTCTGGATCTTTTTCGTGGTCTCTGTGCAGGCCACACACCATGGGTTTTACGCCTACGTCAAACCTCCGTCGGGAAGCCTAAAAAGCTTTACTGACAGCTTTCCAAGTGCGGAGTCCTCCGTGGACTCTGCCCCCACTCAGTTCGTTTTTAACCGCCTCCTGAGAAGACATTTTCCCCCATTGCTCCGGGGAAGCCTCCTCAACTATAACGTAACCTACGAAGTAAATACTAAGTGTCTGTTCATATATCAGCCATTAACCTGGGCATAGGTTGGTCTATGGGACCCATGCCTTATTTTAAGAGGTGTTTGCACTGTGCAGCGAATATCCCCCTAATGGCCGGCCACAGCTGTTGCTTGCGCTGCTTGGGGGAGGAACACAGACCCGGCTCCTGTCACCACTGCCTGAGGTTCACTAGTCAGGCGAGGAAGAATAGGGTGGCTCGCTTGAAAGTATTTTTATTAGAGCAGTCCCTCGCCCCAACAATGGCAGAGACAGCAGGAAAGGGGCAATCGCTGCCTCCCCCACTGTTAGAGAGGGGAGATTCAGCGCAACATGCTGCGGCTGTTCCCGGGCAGCAAAAGGAGAAAGTGGACAAATCGCTTAAACGACCGTCTTGCTCTGGCAAGAAGCCCTCAAAATCAAAGGTGCCTAAGTTGTCGGAGAGTGCTAAGCCTAATGTGGCTTGGAGGGCCACCGATGAACACTGCCAGGCACAGTTAACGGTTACTCCAATTGTGGTGGCTGGCTTGTCCTCAAACTCACGAACGGTGAAGCGCAAGGGATCGTGTTCGGATGTGTCCACTTCGTGGGCAAGCGTTCAACCGCCTACGCTGGTGCAACCGAAGCACACATCGCTTGTGCGCCCTGTGCCACTTCTAGAGATCCTGGCAGAGGTTGGGTCAACCCCCAGATGCCTAATGCGGGAGGGTTATCGTCTCTACGGCACCCGTTCCAGTAGTCAGTCTCCCGCTTCCTCCTGCTATGCCCTTAGCGAATGCTCGGAGAGGTACGACTATGAAAGGGAGAGCTGGAGCCTAGAACAGCTGGCACCGCCCCCCCGGTCCCGGCACAGAGATATCCTGAGGGACTGGGCTGTGCCATCATGACAGAGATCTAGATCTCTCTCAAGGGGAGGGGTGCATGGGCGCCGGGGCGATCGTACGCCAGGGTGCGAGCATCCCTACTGCGCTGGGCTGTCAGCTTGAACCTATATCACTGGGACTGGAGTGAGTGTTCCTCAGTGGCTCAGGACTCTTATGACCCGCCCGAGGAGGATGATGGCACGCTCCAAGACACTCGCAGCTATGCCTTGCCTCTGGGATCAGAGGGCCACGCATTGGGCCTCGGCTCCAATGATGAGAGATACCTTGATGACCCGACCGTGCAAGACACAGATGCTCAGCATGCCTTGCCTGCCCCAGAGAACAATGGGGTTTTTGCTGACTTGATGCAGAACTTGGCCAGAGCGTTAGGTATACAGTCAACGCCGGACCTACCCCCTGTCGTGGACTTAGTGCATGACATGCTCCAGGCGGCTAGGCCTGCCCCTTTTGTGTTACCGACACTTCCTGTACATATGACTACTCTACAGGAAGCCTGGAGTAGACCAGCTTCGATACCACCTATCCCTAAGAGATATGAGACAATGTACAGGGTGCGTGGAGATAACGACTGCTTCCTACAGTACCAGCCGGAACCGAATTCTACGGTAGTACATTCCTCATTCAAGACAAAGCAATCACGCTACCTGGCTCTGCCCGACAGAGAGGGATGGAAGGTGGACTCCATGGCAAAACGAATCTATGTGGCCACATCAATCACCACAAAAATGCAGACGTACATTGCTTATATATCAGCGTATATGTTTAAACTTTCCAATACGATCGAGACTCACCTGGACTGGTTGCCCGCGGAGAGTAGAGCGGTGACTTTGGGTGCAATCCAGGAATCGCATAGAGTTGCGAGGCAGCAGGTAGTGAGTGAGACATTCCGTCTCCTGTTTCTCTTGTTATGGCTACCACGGTGGCTCTACACAGGCATGCGTGACTCAAGTCGACAACGTTCCAGACAGATGTCAAGCAAAGAATTGAAGATCTTCCTTTTGACAGCTGTGGCCTGTTTCATAAGTCCACTGATGATGTGCTCAGAGACGTGGACGAGAGCCCCAAGTGTGCTCGGAACTTGGGAGTATATAGGCCCTACCACCAGCGGCCTCAGAGGCAAAGGCTGTGGAGGCCACAGCATGTCCGTCACCCCCGATCTCCAACCCAACCAGAGACGCCGACCATATGCATCTAAACAGCAGTACCAGCAGAGACCAAGGGCTGCACCCACCAAGAGGTCCACTCAGCAGCCTAAGTAGTCCTTTTGACGGTGTGGGGGCCATGGCCGGGTGCATCATCGGTACCAGCAGCTCAGGACCGGGCACTCGACTCCAAACCTACGTCAGTTTGTGGGAACAAATCACAAACGATCACTGGGTCTTGACTAGTATAAGGATTGGTTATGCAATAGAATTCGATTCACGCCCAAACACCCCCCATGTAGTGGCTATGGCACCGACACAGGTGTTGTGGGAGGAGGTCGCAAACCTCATGAAAAGGGGCGCAATAGAGCCCGTGCCGTTAACTCAGTGGGGACAGGGCTACTACTCGAGGTACTTCCTGGTCCCGAAAAGAGACGGGTCCAAGAGGCCCACTCTGGACCTGAGAGGGCTGAACCGATACATCGGAAGAAAGAAGTTCCACATGGTGACGCTCCAGTCTATCCTGCCGTTAATCACTCGGGATGCATGGATGGCATCAATAGACCTGAAGGATGCCTACTTCCATATTACGATACACCCGCAGCATCATCAGTACCTGCGTTTCCAGGTAGGACAACGAAATTACCAGTACGGGGCGCTCCTGTTTGGCCTCTCGACGGCGCCATGCATCTTCACAAAGTGCATGGCCGTAGTGGTTGCTTACCTGCGAGTGAGGGGAATGTTGGTGTTTCCCTACTCCCTACATCGACGACTGGCTCCTGGTCACTCCCACGCAAGGGGGACTACGGTGGAATGTTGCAGAGACTTTGAGCCTGCTCGGCCACTTGGGCCTGTGTGTGACTCTCAAAAAATCGCATCTACTGCCGTCACAAAAACTCGAGTTCATAGGTGCGGTTCTGGATTCTACGGTGTCCATGGCCTTCCTTCCGAAGACCAGGGCTATAACTACTCAGAGCCTGGCTTTGGACTGCATTAAGCGCCCAGGCCAGATGGCGGGGGTGGTCCAGCGGTTGTTAGGACTAATGGCAGCTACGACGGCCATTGTACCGGTGGCACGGCTCAAAATGCGTATCCTGCAGCTTTGATTCCTCCGCCGCTACAACCCGGTGATGATTTGTGCTTCACACACTCATTATCCCCGCTGCCGTGATGAGATATCTCCACTGGTGGACCGACATGCCCAACCTACTACAGCGCCCTGCAGACCTAACTGTCTTTACAGACGCCTCCCTGTGGGGGTGGGGCGCTGTCAGCAAGCTGCCATGGAGTTCTGTGTTGCTGGTTCTTCTGTACAGTTGCTACCCCCCCCTTTTTCCTGTGTGCTATTATTTTACTCTGCTGTAATGCCTAAGCCAAACAACTGGAGGACGTACTGGGGGAGTTCGCTTCATTGCCAGCTTGTTGCTTTTAGAGCCTGAGAACTGCACCTGTGTTATGTCTGGAGATAGCCTGGTTCTCAGGGAATGAGCGCGCAACCGTTTCCTTTCACCCGCCAGCGGGAAAGTGACCCATTGGTTCTGTATCTGTTTCAAATCCCTTTATTATGCTTGCCCTAACTGTTTGTAGTCAGTTCTAACAAAGAACGTGTTTGAGTGTCTTTCCAATGCTTTGAAATAAATTTTGCTTTTCTTGAAAACGTGGATTTATTCTCGATGCTTGGGGATCCAACATATTGTTAGAACTCTCATTGTTCCTGTCGTCCCGAGTCTGGCGAGATCATGAGCGGGACAGAGGGAACCATTCCTAACACGGAGGGGGACGCGGGATCGGTCCCAACGACCTCCACAACGTTGATCACCACGACGGCCGCATCTTCGTTGGGTGCGGTGGGGGGAACGATTCCCCGGCTACCTGCATACTTGTCTTGGCCGCCTCCGACCCCTTCGCAATGGGGCCCGCGGCAGACACCAATGCAGGAGGATTGGACTTTGTATAATGCCAAGGGCACCAGGGAGGTTTACTCCCGCCGAGGCAGTGGACTTCGAGAGAGTCTGTTCGACAAAGGACTATTTCCTGATACGGAGAAGCCGGCTGCTGCCGGGAAGTACCGAACTATCCTCCGTGACACTGAGGATTGGATGTATGAACCGTTTGGAGAGGGAGCATCGGCGCCTCCAAGTGAAGGGGACTATGAGCCACCTCCGGGATACCGACCTGGGGAACAAATCCCGGAGGAGGAGACTGGTGAGCACCTCAACGAGCTAGAGCAGTCGGTGAGGGACCTGATGAGAACTGTGCATGATGTGATGGAAGCCCTACCGGGGATGATGGACATTCGCATGGC
>NW_015164708.1:322679-332090 GCF_001447785.1 Gekko japonicus | reverse complement strand
CTTCCGAACCGGTCTTGGCACAGCCAGATGAAACTAAAAAATTCATTGTGCAAACTGATGCCTCGGATGTGCATATGGGGGCTGCTCTTTTACAAGAGGGGGTGGATGGCAAGTTGCACCCTTTGGCTTTTGTCTCCAAAAAGTTTTCAGAGGCCGAGCGCAACTGGTCGATTTGGGAGAAGGAAGCGTCAGCTATCCGTCTCGCTCTCTCCTCTTGGCGCCAGTTTCTGGAGGGGGCTCAGGTGCCTTTTGAGGTCTGGACTGATCATAAGAACCTTGAGATGCTGAAATCCCCCCGGTCGCTCAATGCAAAGCAACTTCGCTGGGCCGATTTCTTTGCCAAGTTTCGTTTTACTCTGCACCACTTTCCTGGCGCATCTAATTTGCTGGCGGACGCTCTCTCGCGCCTCCCACAACACGACAGCCAACGTGAGGTCATCGTAGACTCTGTCTTACCCTCCCAATTGGGAGGTGCCGTTCTAACTCGAGCGCAAGCGCGCAAATTGCCTTCGCCGGCTGTCTCTCCGCCCCCCTCTCCTCTGACAGGCATGGGGGGGGGGCATGGACTCACAAGTATATTTCTGCATTCTCCTCTAAAGACACTGACTTCATTTCCTCGTTGACTGACTGTGTACGGAGCCCAGAGGGCTTGGTTTACTCTAATGATAAATTGTATGTGCCTTTTTCCCTCCGCAAAGAAATCATGGAGTCAGCGCATGGTTCTAAACTCGCGGGCCATTGGAGCTTTGTCAAGTCCCTGCAACTGCTTCGCAGACAATTTTGGTGGCCTCATATGCGCAAGGACTTATTGGACTTTGTTAAAACATGCCACACTTGCGCTTTGACTAAGCCACGGGGGGGTAAGCCTCCGGGTCTCTTGTGGTTTTTTTTGCAGTTCTTTGGCTCCATCCCTTCTTAGCTGCTGATTTTTTGAAAACTACTATTGAGGGGTTTTTTTTCCCCCACGTAGTGTATGAAGAGTTATTTTTTCTCTCTAAAATTATTTAGACATCCATGTATGGGGCAGCATGAGTATTAGCATATGAACATAAGAAACACACAAATAAAGTTTGACTGCCCTTACCTAATAACTGTCACTCTGCCTGTCTGAAACGGGGCATATGCAGTTTATTTTGTATTTGAAATAACTTTCTGGAGGCTGTTAATGTGACACACAGTTTGGGAACATGAGTATAACCAGATCATCACCCTATATGCTTTCCTGATGACCTAAAAATTACAGTGTAAATTTGATTTGCAACCCAACTTATTTCTGATGTTCAGTTTTATTACACCTGAAAAGTGGCATCAGGACTGCTGAAAAATATGTGATTTCAGTGAGAAAAGAAGGCATAGAGATTCATGTACAAAAGTCTGCTGGTGATTATTTATATTTTTTTCCTTTGAAAGAAAATACACTATAGTCCTAATTTGCTAACACAGACAAAGGATGCCTGTGTACCTTTCTCTGTCCCAGAGCCAGTCAGGTTGTCAAGGGGAAGTAAAAGTGAGTGCCAAAGCAAGGTGGTGGTAATGGTGAGGCAAGGAACCACACCAGCAGAATCCTTTTGTGAGTCATAGTACAGGCTAAGTGTGGTGCTTTCACAGGGACCAGGGAATGCTGCCCTGGCCAGTGTTTTGAGTGTTTCTTGCAGGTCTGGCTGTTGCTGCCTCCTCTGGCCAGAATCAGGTAGTGGTGCAGGCTCAATTTCTACCTGGCAGGTTCAAGATGTGCTAGAGGTTCAGGTCTTGACAATCATGCACTTCTGTGCCTGAAGTGAAATTGCCACTGAAACAACTGTGGTTAAGAATACATTCTGTGGAATAGTGAGATATCTGTTCAGTTTATTTTGTACCTTTCTGCTTCCGATTTAAAATCCTTCACTCTCAAATGTGCTTTCTATAGTTTTTGGTGATCAGAGACTTCTGGGAATCCGTTGAGGAGCTTTTCTTATATGTAGGCCAGCAACTGCTTGCGTGGCTAGTGTAATAAGTGCCTATGAAACAATAGCAGCATTTTAAGTTGCTTGAGTTTCCTGACCTTTCTTTGGCCCAGCACAGTGTTTAAGATGACTCTGCAAAAACCAGCATTTGGCATGCGGAACATCACTATGGATTTCTAACAGAGATCTGCTGTCAAGCTTCAGTTTCATTTCTTTATAATTCACTTCACTGCTTGCCATAGTATTGGGGGGGAGGGAATTTCTAAGGGGAGTGTATGGGGTATTGAGAGTGAATGCTTGTAGTAGCCATAACCATTTCTTTAAGCTGTGGCCCAATACCAGTTCCCATGAGAGCTGACCTTGGAGAGACTTCTGCCATGCTAGAATAGGTGTGAGCGGCGCAGGCGCAGCGGAGCCGGACACTGACAGAGTTGAGCCGGGGCTGCCGCGGGCCGTTTGCCGGAAGATCAATGCCGGGGAAGACTGACCGCAGATGAACGCTGACCCAGTGGACCGCCGAGGAGAGCCGTGAACAGCGAACCCACCCGGGTGCTGGTAGGCAGCCCCATCCCCTGAATAATGTGGCCATAGAATTAGGAGCAATCTGCGCTTGCAGCACAACTGTAAACCGCTCAGACCTCCGAGTCTGAGCGGTATAGAAGCCGAATGTTAAATAAAAATAAATAAATAAAAAATAGATATCTGCCAGGGTTGCCATAGTGACCTAGGGGCTGGATGATGACATATGCATGAGATATAGGGTGGTAATTATCTTACCGATAACTGAGGATTTTTTTGCACTTTTTCTCAGTTCTGACACAAAGCATGTTTCTAAAAGTAAGCATATCTCAATAAACTACCACTGTTTACGTGTGTTGTGGAGAGTATCTTAATTGAAAGACCTGACATCTGCAAAGTATAAATTTAAAAGATGCCAGTCACCCTGAACACCCCTGCTTAGAACTCAACTTCACTTTTCACAGCGCTGCACAGTCTCTCACCAAGGAGATCAACAGGGGCAGTAATTCTGCTACTTCTGCTGCTGCTTCTCTTTCAACTGGGTTGGGGGCAAGTGGAGGTACCGTATTCCTGAAGTACCATATTCACTCACTGGGGCAGAATACCATTTCAGCTTATCTTTGCAGTCTGGGAATTGCACCAAACTCCAGGGAACCCCCCGCCAGCGCCACCGAAGTCCCCCCCCCCGGCCCTGGTGCTACATCTGCTTCTGACTGGGGTGCTCTGAGCTTTGGTAGCAGGACTGTGTGGGGAACAAGGATGCCAAGCCTGGAGCTATCTGCCTCACCATGCCCACAGCAGTGACTTCCCCAGCGAGGGGAATTGCTCTTCCACAGTTGTTACAGCTGCCAAGAACAGAGAGGCTACTCCTGGTGGTGCTGCTGCAGTAGGGAGGCAGCCCAGCCGATCCCTTACCTGTGGCATTGATTCCAGTTGCAACCAGAGGGGAAGGGAACCCAGAGGGAGGGAGAGAACAGCGCAGTGTGGAGTCACCCTCCAGTGCAACACTGAAGATGGAGGAGGCTGAGCCAGGGCCATTGAGCAGCTCAGCAGCATTCCAAGGACTGGGGAGGGTGCCTGGAGGGGTGGGCACAGGGTAAACAGGACTGTCCTCAGAAAGTCTGTAGCCTCCACCGGTTGGTCATCCAACTCGGCCAGTGAGGAGAGGCTGGAGGAGGGGAAAAGGCAGGTGGCAGCCACAGCAGCAGGGCAATGGCTGAAAGGGAGGCAGGTAGCCTTCCTGGGACTGGGCAAGAACCCTGGCTGGTGAGGCCAATAAGGGGACTTGGGGAACCAGCCTAGAGGGATGGGACTGGTAAAGGTTTAAATGGGAACCACGAACAATGGCCGGGGAGGAAGGACAGACTCTAGGCTGCGTGAGCGGCCGCCTGTGGAAGGAAGGAACCAGACGGAGCAACCCCTTCCATCCTTGTACTGAGGCCTAAGGAGGCTTGTCAGCAATGTGCGACAAGACAGCCAATGGATGTGGAGAGGGAGAGTGCCAAACGTTAAATAAAGGAAACCCCGATGATGAAAGTTAGCTGTGCTTTTTTGTCCAATGGCTTTATTTTGTGCTGGTAATTGCTTTTGGTACTTTCTAGGCCTGAACGACATATGCCCTTCCAAGCCGAATGCAATCTGCCAGGGAGATATTAGTCCATTAGGTGTGAGGTAGGTGTTTTGTTATGATGTGGCTTTTGTCTGGGTTGCAAATGCAGGCCATTCTATACTCCCCCTCCTGGCAGATAGGATGCAACTGGGTGGCCACACCTGCTCGCAACCTCTCTTCCAAGGCCCTGGCCCTTGGGAGAAGAACCCCTCCCCCTGCTTCAGTTTGGAGGCCAGCACCCAGTCCAGCCCACAGATCAGGGGGATGACTTGCCCCAGGCTGGCCATGTGGAAGCCGAGGACATTGGTGGTGTCCTGGAATGGCTTCAGAGCATGCACCATTTGGGAGAGGGTCAGCCAGTCATTGGAGCTGCTGCTGAGCTCCTGTCCCCCATACAGGACGAGCATGGAGGAGATGACATCCTGCACTGCGATCTTCTGCTCACAGTCCTGAGTCCACCAAACACCATTCTAACCAGGGACAGGTGTTCAAAAATCCCAGAGGGGAAGTGTGGGTCCTCAACTGAGGCACCCACTGGCTGAGCCCCTCTGCTCGGCTTGAGCAGAAGGACAGGTGGTGGCTTAGAGCCCTGAGTCCACCAGACACTGCCCCAGCTGGGGACAGGTATTAAAAAATCCCACTGAGGGGGGAACCCAGTAGCTAAGCCCCTCTGCTTGGCTTGAGATAACTAGAACCTAGTAGGTCTCTTGGGAGCTCTCTTGTTGGCAGCCAGTGCTGCCTGTCGAGCTTTGGAGAGCCACTATTCCAGGGTTGCAGAAGGGCTGCAGAAGTCCATCCCCCCTCGCCATTCCTTTGACGATTAATTAATCGACACCAGTGTGTCTGTCACATGAACTGCCGACACAAACTGCGCGAACCTCTATTAAAAACATGGAAGATCTTGGGAGGTTCGTTGTAGGCTCATGAACCATGAACCGAGCGATTTTTATGATGAATTTAGGTTTGTGATTAGGTTCATGCTCATCCCTAGTTACTAACTGTGGCCAGTGGCCTGTGTTTGGCCTGGTGGTTCACAGGTTGTCGAGGCCTGCCTTTGGCCAAGTGCCTGGATTATAGCCCCTTTGACACCATGGCAAACCAACAAGTTAAAAGAAAAATGGTTACATTTTTTTTGAAATTACAACTCAGGCATGTTTTTATTAGACTAATATGTATATAATTTTAAGCACATGTAAATCAATTCAATACATGTTGAGAGCATTTTACTTGTCAGATAGGTGTGGGCTAATCGTAATAGCTCATTATTTCAACATTATGTAATTTTATAACTTGTATGAACAGCTGCAAATGCTTTTTTCGAGAGATTTTTAAAGTTTTGCACAACATACTTTAGAAAAGTGTATACTTTTACACGGTGCCATGTATATATATATGTGTGTGTGTGTGTGTGTGTGTGTATACAAAAGAGAATGCCTGTGATTGCAGGCAAATATTAAATTGTTTTGTGACCAGTTTTAAGCATGCCAGCAGGATACTCTTGGTGTGTTCTGTACACGCAGTGCCTATGAAACAATATAGCTGCTGGCAAGTGAAAGTTAAGCAGAATGTCTGAACTGAGCAATAAATATTGAATGCCCTTATAATTTATTGAAGTGATAAAGTATGCCTTCCAGAGAAGATATTAAAGTCAAGCTGTGTGATGCTTGAGTTCCCTGGAAACCCTCTTGGGAATGGACACGCACATGTGGAATGGGCAGTATTCTGGGAACCCACGCTCCCATTTTAATTGCTGAAACATCTAATTAGATTTTACATGGTTTTAAAGTGGTTTTGTGGTTAATTACTAAATGCTTCTGTGGTTTTAATTGTATTGGCTTTAATTGTGGTTTATTGTATATTGTATTGATATTGTTGGAACATGAAAAACTGAGCCTGCTTGTGGGGAGGACAAGATGCAAATTCAATAAAATAAATAATTAGACTGTGGAGGATAAACCAGGAGACAGGAGTAACAGAAAATGTGGGTCAGTCATATGATGCAACCCTATAAAAACTTATCAAAATCTGATAAAAATCTGGAACAGTGTCATTGTTTTCAAAAGGGTTTAAAATATTCTTGTAACTGTATCTGACCACCATCGAGAAAGGATGTTTTGTATATATGCAGCATTCACAGATATTTCAATTGCTTATGTCATCACATTTTTAAACTACAAAGGAAGACATTTTATTTATTTTGTTCGTACCGTATCTTTCTCTCCAAAGGGAACCTGAAATGACTTACATCATTCCCCTCGCTTCTATTTTACCCTCACTACAATCATGCCGGGTAGGTTAGGCCACAAGTGTGTGACTGGCTCTGGGTCACCTGGCAAACTTCCATGGCAGAGTGGGGATTTGGATCTGAGTTCAACAGATCCTAGTCTAAAAACACTCTAATTACTGCAGCACACTGGCTCTCAACTAGTATTCTGTTTCCAGGCACAATTCAAAGCGCTTGGTCTTATCTTTCTTTTTCTTTTTAAATGTATCTTTATTTTAGAAAGCAAAGTATAATATACAGGGGATACATAAGGAAAAGAGGGTTGTATAACAAATTATAATATAACAAGGTTATTATACATTGCAAAATTACATTATACATTACAGAAAAAGTAAATATTTCTCGCCAAAATTCCCTTCATTATAGTTTTTGAGACATTTTCTATAAAATACAACAGTCCCTACCGCAAACATTTTGAATTTCCACTTTCATAACTAATCTATTTTGTAAAACTATATTATTAATTTCCTCATTATTACATATTATATATTATATATTTCATCATTTTAGATACTAGCTATAACTTTTAAAATACCAAAGCTTAAAGGAAAGTCTTTTATCACATAAGATAAAAAATAATAGATATTTTTGTTCAGAATCCATTTCCTCATACATTTATATTCAAAACTTGTTCTCATTCTATTTATCAGGGAGGATTTAATTTAAATCAAATCAATTTGAATCACAATTTAAATCACTAGTCAGTAGATTTAAATCCTGATTTTCTACGTAAAGACTCATTCTTGGTGGTATAGTCTTAATATTTACAACCAGATGAAAGTTTCGTTCTTAGAATAACAACTTTTCAAATTAGTTTTAGAGTAGCATATGTATTCTTGTATTTACCTAAACATCCATGTTTGATAACTGATGTTATAACAAAATATCTTTAAAAAACCCCAACAGACCATCAGTCCAGTCCACACATGAAGAACTTAAAATACTGTCCTCTGTAACTCACTCATCTTCATCGTCAGTATCCTTGTTCATAATCTTTATGGCATCCCAAACGATTTCTCAATTTAGAATGAATGAGTCCAAAGGAAGAGAGTATCCTTTCTATGCCAGCAGAAGGAGCTCCTTCTGTTAAAAGTGAAATCATTGCTTCAACAGTCTCTAAATCCAAGTGCTTAAGTGACTTCCACCAGTTCACTGGTGTGACTTTCTTTCAGACATCATCAGCAAACATATATTTCTTGAATGGTTCCCCCTTAGCTCTGCAATTTATTACAGTTAGCATTTCAGATGGATGATTGCTGGATACCCTGTTTTCCCGAAAATAAGACCTACCCCAGAAATAAGCCCTAGCAGGATTTCTATGCATTTGTAGTATAAGCCCTAGTGTGTCTTCTTGAGAAAAAAATAAATATAAGACAGTGTCTTATTTTCGGGAAAACACGGTACCCATGTCATAGCTAACTCCTCTGCCTCAGCGGTTAAGGTTTGACCCTGGGACCAGATATTGGCAATATTCGCAAGAAAATGAGTTCGAGACAGTGCTTGTCCCAATTTTTTTTTTGTTTCCCCCAGAGGGGAATTTTTTATTGTTTTTTTTTTTATACACTACAAATAACTAACAGAAAAAGAGGGAAAGGGAACTACATGTACGGGAGAAATCAAAGAACCCACTACGAACTAAAAACCCAAGATAGGAGATCTTCCAAGCTTTTTCTTTAAAAATCCAGAGTCTTTCATCGCTATACTGCTTATGAACTGAGTCATTCTTTTAGCCCTTTTACCCTCCCCTTTTATATTTTCTTGCCCCTTACCGTACCTCCCCATCCTCCCCCTAGAACCAAGGTTCTTCAAGGCACAATTCAGAGTCCTTCAGCCTTTACTTCTTTTTTTCTCGCTTCTGTAACTTGTAGGGACTTTTCGGGGCTGCCGCCCCTTTCTCCGACAAAGAGTCCTCACCAGATGAACCAGTTTCCAGCTCTCCACTGGACCTATCGTCCTCTTCTTTTTTTCCCGTCCTCTGCCTTCCCAGCTGCTCATTTAGAAATTCTTTAGCTTTAAAAACAGAGTCAATCTTGATCTTTTTGTCCTTGATCTTGAATGTTACTCCTTCTGGAAACAGCCATTTATATCCAATTGAGTTTGTTTGGAGGAAGAGCACAAGTTCTTTGTATTTCTTTCTACGTTGTCTTACTTCAAATGGAATATCCTTTAGCGTTCTAACTTCATTCTCCCCCACCTTCAGTGGGGTCCCAGCAACTGCTTTCAGGATAGCATCCCTGACGTGCCTCTTCGATAATCTTACTACTATTTCCCCAGGCAGATTAGTCTTCTTTATATATCCTGAATATGACCTATAGGCCACATCCATGTCATTGAGCAATAAATCCGCTTTTATATCTGTCACTGGGGCGAATAGTTCACTCATGAGTTCTTTAAGATTCTCCCCTCTATTCTCTGGCACCCCCTGGAAGCGAAGAACCATATTGGCCTTATCCATTTGAACTTGTAACATCTGATCTTCCAGTGAATCAGTTTTCTTCTCCAAATTTTTCACTTTCTTCCTCACTTTCTGTGTTGTCACTGCCATTTCCTTTACTTTCTCTGCATCCTGCTTAATTACTTGGATCAAGTCCGTTATTTGCGCTTGCTGGGCAGTGATGCTCGTTGTAACAGTTTGGAGCTGTTTTTGCTGCGCTGTTATATTTGCTGTCACTGCCATCATCTGTTCTTTAAATTTCTTCCTCACTTTCTGTGTTGTCACTGCCATTTCCTTTACTTTCTCTGCATCCTGCTTAATTACTTGGATCAAGTTCGTTATTTGCGCTTGCTCCAATTTTTTTAATGTTTGTAATTTATTTAGGCATTTTTACCCCGCCCTCCCCGCGGGCAGGCTCAGGGCGGCTTACAAGGGGCATAAGCCCATACATAAAACCAGATAAAACAATTTTTTGCAGGACGTGCTCCAGAGGCGCTGGAAAGCGCACTTTGAATTAAACTTGAAGAAAGAGTTGAAGAAAGAAAAGAAGACGCACGGCTTGTTTTTACAGCCGACCAGTGCAACGCGGGGCTTTTTTCCCGACAGAACGGACCCAAGTCCA
>NW_015164708.1:268771-320679 GCF_001447785.1 Gekko japonicus | reverse complement strand
CTTACAGATCAAAGAAGCCCTTCTCCATCTTCTAGAGATAGGGGCGATAGAGAAAGTACCCTTGCCCCAACAGGGACAAGGCGTATACTCCATTTTCTTCGTAGTTCCAAAGAAAAATGGGACCATGAGGGCCATTCTAGACTTAAAATGGCAACACCGACACATACGGAACAAAACATTCAGGATGGAGACACTAAAATCCATTCTGATGGCCATGCAAGAGGGGGATTTTCTGACATCTTTGGATGTGGCCGAGGCATATTTTCATGTGCCCATACACAGTCTGCATCGGAAGTTTCTGAGATTCAATTACGCAAATTTTCATTTCCAGTACAAAGCCCTCCCATTTGGTCTCACGTCGTCACCCAGAGTATTCACGAAGGTCTTAGTGACCTTAGTAGCACATCTGAGGTTAAAAGGGGTGGGACTTTTCCCTTACTTGGACGATATCCTAGTAAAAGCCTCATTGGCCAAGGAGTGTGCGAGGGCCAATCCAAACACTAACCGACCATGGGTTTGTGGTGAACTTTCAAAAAAGTCATCTGCAACCCACTCAACAATTGCTCCACCTAGGGGTGGACATAGACACAATAAGGGACAGAGTATTCCTTTCTCAGGAAAGGAAACAGAAAATCAGGCTACTGTTATCACAAGTGCTGGGGGTCTCCAAGTCAAAACTCATGACCTTGACCAAATGGCTGGGGATGCTAGTCTCCTGTCAGGAGGTAGTGCAGTGGGCTCCCTTCCATGCCAGACCTTTACAAAGACTTCTTCTCCCACATCAAGCAGCGATAATGCGCAAAAGCTTCCAAATGATTCACCTTCCCATAGCTGTCCGGAACCAACTGGAATGGTGGACACTAGCGACACGTTTCAAAGTGGGGATTCCTCCCAGGGAACCGTCACAGACTATTATGACGACGGACACGAGTCTATTGGGATGGGGTGCGCATTCCGGCGACAGGATGGCCCAGGGAGTTTGGTCAGACACGGAGTCGAAACAGAACATAAATCTGCTGGAACTGAGGGCGATTCGTTTAGGCCTCTTAAGTCTTGCGGATTGTCTGTCATTTCCAGTTCTTGTCCAGATGGACAACACTGCGACGAAAGCCTATGTGAACAGACGGGGGAACCAGGGTTCGTTATCTAGATGCGGAGGCATCTCTAGTGATTTCCTGGGCGGAACGTCATCTGTTGTCTCTAAAGGCCACGCAAGTGGCAGGAAAGGACAACAAATTGGCGGACTGGTTAAGCAGAAAAAAGTTAGATCAGTCAGAGTGGAAACTACATCCAGAAGTCTTCCAAGAGATGTGTCACAAGTTTGGTCAGATAGATCTAGACCTGTTTGTGACGGAGGCGAACTGTCAAGTGCCAGAGTTCTTCTCCTGGGTTCGAAACAATCTAGCAGAAGGAACAGACACACTAAATTGTGCATGGCCTTGAGGCCTCCTTTACACCTTTCCCTTGATACCGATTATTCACAGGGTTCTGCAAAGGACTCCACAACAGAAAGCAGAAATAGGGCTGATTGCACCCTTCTGCCCACGCCGATCATGGTTCCAGAGTTACAGGAAATGTCAATAGAGGAACCATGGCACTTACCAGTGAGGGAAGATCTGTCCCAAGGTCCGACAAAACACCCACGGCCGGGGTTACTCAGGTTGACAGCCTGGCGATTGAGCGGGAAATGCTAGGGGGGCGGGCTATCAAGACAAAGTGATAGTTACCATGTTGGTTCTAGAAAGTCCTCCACTAAGAGATTGTATGACCACACCTGGCGGGTATTCAGTGATTGGAATGTAGCAAAGCAGTTGGATCCATGTAAGGCCTCAGCTAAGGTGGTGCTGTCTTTCTTACGAGATGGTTTGGACAAGGGCCTTAGTACAATCACACTACGTAGACAAGTGGTGGCCATTTTGGCCATTTTAGGGGCCAAGCATGGATGGCCGCTTAGCAGACATGCACATATTAAACGTTTTCTGAAAGGTGGGTCAGCCATTAACCCTCCACCAATCCATAGATGGGCTCTGTGTAAACGACCATTCGAACCTATGGCGTCCTGCCCTCTCGAAGAATTAACATTTAAAACTCTTTTTTTGGTGGGGATCACTTCCGCACATAGGGTTTCTGAACTGAGGGCACTTCCACTAATAAGGAATTATTTATTTTCCATAGGGACAAGGTAGTCCTTCGTCCGGACCCAACATTTGTTCCAAAAGTGAACTCAGTGTTCCATAGAGCAGAGGAAATTGTGCTACCGTCGTTCTGCGCTAATCCAAAACACGATAAAGAACGTGAATTGCATTGTTTAAATGTTAGACAGGCACTTAGCTTCTATATTGAAAGGACGAAGGGTTGGAGAAAATCTGAGGCACTTTTCGTGTCCTTTAGAGAGTCTTTTCTGGGAATGCAAATTTCCACCTCCACTCTGAGTAGGTGGGTTAAGGGATGCATTATCTTAGCGTATAAGGCAAGTGGGTTACAACCCCCAGAGGGGATCGTAGCACATTCTCTTAGAGGAGCAGCTACGACTGTGGCCTATAAGGTCTTTCCCCTCCTTAGAAACGATTTGCTGGGCAGCAACTTGGAAATCCATACACTCCTGTACCAAACATTACAGAGTGGATAAATTGGCTTCGGCCGAGGCAGCCTTTGGTCGTAGGGTGCTTCATCATGCTCTGTGACAGGAGAGAGGAGGATTCCCACCCTGGAGTTTTTTGCTTCTTTACGTCCCAGTAGTTACCACTCCAGAACCACAGAGAAAGGAAGATTCACAGTAAGTGAAAGAAACCTTCTGTTCTGTAAACAAGATGGTCTTTGAGTGGTTTTGATGGCATCAGTCATTTCCTTAAATCCTTCCCTTGGGATGATACTGTCCAGTAGATAGTTCAAGCCAATCCCACAATGTCAGTGCCATAGAATTCATGGTGGAACTTCCAAGGGTGGTTCCTAATTCCGATGTTGTCGCCACTATTGGTGGTGGTGGTGGTGGCGGAGGCCCCTGTGCAAAAGCCTGGCAGAAGAGCTCCATCTTGCAGGCCCTGCGGAACTGCATAAGGTCCCGCAGGGCCCTGATCTCCTCCGGGAGCTCGTTCCACCAGGTAGGGGCCGCCACTGAGAAGGATCTGGCCCTGGTTGCAGCAAGCTTTGGCTCCCGGGGGCCTGGAATTACTAGGCGGTGTTGGGTCCCCGACCGAAGTGCTCTTGGGGGTATATGTGGAGAAAGGCGGTCCCTCAGGTAAGTCGGACCCTGGCCATATAGGGCTTTAAAGGTGAGTACCAGCACTTTGAAGCGGATTCGGTATGTTATTGGCTGCCAGTGCAGTTCTTTCAACCCAGGCTGGATGTGCTCCCACTTGGGGCAGCCTGGCCACTGCATTCTGCACTAGCTGCAGCTTCCGGATCTGCGACAAAGGAAGCCCCATGTAGAGAGCGTTACAGTAGTCTAACCTTGAGGTGACTGTCACATGGATCACTGTAGCCAGGTCATCGCGGTCGAGGAAGGGAACCAACTGCCGAATCTGCCTAAGGTGGTAAAATGCAGATCTGGCAGTGGCTGCCACCTGGGCCTCCATAGTTAGGGAGGGATCCAGGAGCACTCCCAAACTCTTAACCTCCGACGCTGGCACCAAAGGCACCCCATCGAAGGTCGGGAGAGGGAGCCCAAACCCCGGACCGTTCCGGCTCAGGCACAGGACCTCCGGCTTCGCTGGGTTTAGTTTCAGCCGGCTCAGCCTGAGCCACTCAGCCACAGCCTGTAATCCCTGGTTCAGATCTTCTGGGTCGGAGGCCGCCCGGCCGCCAAACATCAGATAGAGCTGGGTGTCAACTGCATATTGGTGACAACCCAGCCCATACCTCCTGGCAATCTGGGCGAGGGGGCGCATGTAGATGTTAAACAACATTGGGGAAAGCACCGCCCCCTGAGGCACACCGCATTCAAGTGGGTGCCTCCGGGACTGCTGTTCCCCTATTGCCACCCTCTGTCCCCAACCTTGGAGAAAGAGGCAAGCCATTGAAGAGCGAGCCCCTGTATCCCCACATCGGCGAGATGGTGGGTCAGCAACTGGTGGTCGACCATATCAAAGGCGGCTGACAGATCTAACAACAACAGTGCCGCCACACCGCCTCGATCCAGATGCCTCCGGAGGTCGTCAGTAAGGGAAACCAGCGCCGTCTCCGTCCCATGGCCAGGGCAAAAGCTGGACTGGAGTGGATCCAGGACAGAAGCGTCATCCAGAAAGCTCTGAAGCTGTGTCGCCACTGCCCTCTCAATTAATTTGCCCAAATAGGGCAAATTAGACACCGGTCGATAGTTGGCCAATTCAGCTGGGTCCAGAGTCGGTTTTTTCAGGAGAGGGTGGACCATCGCATCCTTAAGTGCCTCAGGGAACTGTCCCTCCAAGAGGGACTTGTTGACAATCTCCCTTACAGCACCTCAAAACCCCTCGTGGCCCGCCTTAATGAGCCAGGAAGGGCACGGATCCAGGCAGCATGTGGTTGGACGCACAGATATGAGCAATTTGTCAACTTCCTCCAGACTGAGCGGGTCAAAACATTCTAAACTCCGTGAAGACGTGCAAGGGGCCTCAAGCTCGCTGTTTCAACTGTGGCGGGGAGGTCACGGTGGAGCGCCAAGACTTTATCCGTGAAATAGCTCGCAAAAGCCTCACAGCCAATATCCAATTCCCTACTATTTTGTCTGCCTTGTGGCAGAACTGTCAAAGACTAAATTGTTCTTAACAACTGGGCTGGGCGTGAGCTCGCAGACGCAATCGTGGCTGCATAGAATTCTCTCTTAGCAGCTTTGACTGCCATCTCTTCGGATCTCATAAACGTTCTATAGGATGTTCTTGATGCTTTGTCCCGGGCACGCCGCCACCGTCTCTCTAGCTGTCTAAGTTCCTGCTTCATAAGCCACAACCCCTGGTTATACCAGGGAGCTAGCCTAGTGCGAGGGCGCAGAGGGCGCAGGGGAGCGATCTCATTGATGGCTGTGGAAAGCCAGTCCCCCACAAGCTCATCTAATGAGCCACCAGGGGGCATCGGATCCCGCAGAGCCATCTGAAGCCGTGCAGGGTCCATTTGGCTCTGCGGGCGAGCTAAAATCTGCTCGCTGCCTATTTAATTTTGTCAGTGTGTAGTTCTGTTTTTAAGTGTTCTCTCAGTTCCTTCCAAATTTCAACAGCATCGATAAATAAAACAGCTATTTTTCTGTATTTTGTTTAAAGCTTCAGAAGTGGGTTTCAGGATGCTCAGCATATGTTCAACATTTCTCTGAAGACTGAGGATTTTGGCTGTGACAGTGCTATCTGTTTTCTCTTGATTTTGTTCACGAACTGTCATCGGAATAGGCCAGTTCTTGATATATTGCTCAAAACAGTCCACTGCAGAGTCCCATCTAACATCTTGTGGGAATGTTAGGTTGGTTCCACCCAGGGGTCTTTTTGTAGAAAAAGAGCTGCCGGAGCTCATTAGCATAACTCATTAGCATATGCCACACCCCCTGACACCACCGGAAGTGTGTCATAAGGCCACACCCCCTGACATCACCGGAACCTCTTGATGACTGTTTTTTGTTTCTTGTCCTTGGCCCTTTTGGTCTGTTGGTTATGGTGTAGCTCCCCCTGTTCCTGTCACATGACTCTGATATCACATCCCAGGATGCTCCTTTGTGAGCGACTGGCATTAAAGCTATGAGTGAGCAATTTGGCTACTGCATAAATTAGTTTGCTCCGGAGGCATCTTTCCTGAATTGACAAAAATGTATGAGCCGGAGGCTAAAAAACTGTTAGCTACCTTGCACTTAGAGGAAACACTGGACAAAACCCAGGTGCCCTCAGGAGGTCCACCAGCAGGGCCAAAATTCCAGGAGCCCACCCACTCTTGCCCCCCCCAAGCACCAAGAATGCAGAGCATCACTGCACCAGACATAAGAACATAAGAGAAGCCATGTTGGATCAGGCCAGTGGTCCATCCAGTCCAACATTCTGTGTCACACATCAGCTAAAAATACCAGGTGCCCTCAGGAGGTCCGGCAGTGGGGCCAGAACACCAGAAGCCCTCCCACTGCCCCCCCCCAAACACCAAGAATACAGAGCATCCCTTGCTCCAGACATAAGAACATAAGAGAAGCCAATGCTGGATCAGGCCAATGGTCCCTCCAGTCCAACACTTTGTTACACAGGGGCCAAAAATACCAGGGTCTGGCAGTGGGGCCAGGACACCAGAAGCCCTCCCACTGTTCCCCCCCTCCAAGCACCAAGAATACAGAGCATCCCTTGCTCCAGACATAAGAACATAAGAGAAGCCAATGCTGGATCAGGTGAATGGCCCCACCCATCTGAATGGATATGTTCATTGTCTCCTTGAAGCAGTATTTCCGCTCAGCCTCTCAGATTTCTTTCCTAGTTTTTTTTTAAAAGAAATAGAAAGTTCAGATCTTTGTTTGGATGCCACCCAGCAATCCTTGTTTCAATCACCATCATTTTGCAGTTATGCCACTGAACAGGAGCAAGCAAGGCAAATGACCTATATCTTGTACAAGCCATCTGCTAAAAAATGTATACAGCACCTTGGGTTTCTTCAGTTCCTAGTGGATGAAATTAACTTTGTGACTGCCACCAAAAAACAGTAGAGGATCACCTAAAGCCACACAGCTCATATACCAGTAGGCATTTCTCAGGGGAAACAGGGAAACTTCCTCTATAAGTTTTTGCAGTTTAGGTAGGTTTCTCAGGGCAGGGATTTTTTGTTGTTGCTGCTTGTATTAACTTTGTAACATGCCTCGTATGTTAGCTGCCTAAAAGTAGCATTTTCTATACTAAGGGAAACAACAGTGGCACACAAACCAAAGTTTAGTTATAAGACTGGCACCTTCTTTAAGCAAACTTGGAAGCGGAATCAAGAACCACTTAACAAGGACTTACCCTCCCAGCGGTAAGGACTGAAAAAGTGTTTGTTCAAAATGAATATTTTGAAATGTGGGAGGACCCGAGGGGGGGGGCTGTCATTTTAAAACAGGGCTCCCCTCCTTTACTTTTCCATGTGGAAAAAAATATTGGCAAACAATGAAGACCAAACGCAACCGGCCGCTTTTTTTGGCGCAGTCACGCCAGAGTTCTCACAATCAAAGCCGTAACAATTTTGGCCCGCTGCTGAGCCACAGCCTCGGGCTTGCCCCTGCATAAGGAAACTGGACACAAACAGGCACGCATATTACACACATGTGCGCACGTGCGTGCACACACACACATAGGTCAAAAGTTGACTGCATCCCCAGCTTCCCCTCGGATCTTTCTTGCTCCGTCCTGGCAGTTCTGATTTTCCGCCCAAGGTAACAAGTAGTGGGATCCGGAAAGGGGAAGGTGGTGGGGGATCGTCGTGTCCGTTCCTGCCGGCTAAAAGGTCCGGGCCGGGTTTTGCACCTTGTCCCCGGGTCTGCCTCACGGCCTGGAGGAGCTGCTGCTTCTGCTCTGTTTATTGAGCGCTCTTGTCCTGGTATCACTCCGCTGGCATGGAGGAGGAGGTCGAGGAGAGCACTTTATCATTGTGATGGTGGCAGGCGGAGAAGCAGCAAGTGAAGCAGAGCACTAGGCTGCCTGGGTAGCAGGCTCGGCGAACGGCTGGCGAAAGACTTCAGCGAGCGACTTTTTGCAGATCATGCCCTGGATTGTTCACATGTTGGGGCCTTCGTTCTTGCTGTTCGGAGCGGCGAGAATGAAGGAGGGGGGTTGGGGCGGCCTGAGGACGAGGGAGGGGGGAGGGGGGAGAGAGATTTTCCTGGCAGACTGCAGCTTCACGCTCCATGGGGAAAGGGGGGATGGGGCTCCAGGCTTAGCAAGATATTTGAATTTTGGTTCACATGTTGTTATAACTTTTGCTGCCACTCCAGAGGGCCACCTGATCTCCTTCGCTTGGCCCGGTCAGCATCGCTAAGCCCATTCGGTCTCTCGGCACGGAGAACTGTCGGAACAAAGAGGTGCCTCAATTCTCAGTCATTCCGCCCTCGAAGAGGTAACCTCTTAAAAGTTCCATGGCCAGGGACCCTCCGCCGAGTGGGAGATGAACCCATCCTATCTTTTCCCATTCTTCTGCAGGTGGGGATCTCCCCAAGTCGATGTTTTCGCCACCAGAGCCAACAAAAAATGTCCCCTGTTCTGCAGTCGAGGCGGCAGGGACTCACAATCGCTCGGAGACGGTCTCCTTCTTCCCTGGTCCTCAGGCCTTCTGTACGTTTTTCCTCCTTTACCCCTACTTCTGAGAGTGGTACGCAAGATCATCCAAGACGGAGCGGACTGCTTGTTGAGAACACCGTGGTGGCCGAGACAAGCATGGTTCTCCACAGTCTTCGAGTTGTCAAGGGGAATGTACCACCAACCCCCTCCGGTACAGGACCTCCTCTTCTTGTCAGACTCCCCTCTCCTACATCACAACGTACCACGCTTGAAATTGACGGCGTGGAGAATAACATCAAAGGTTTTTCGACCCGCGTAGCCAATGTTCTACTGAACGCCAGGAAACCTGCTACGCGAAGGTCCTACCATTATAAATGACAACGATTCTGTTCTTCCCTAGGTGATGATGCCCCTCGATCCTCCTCCACAGGCCTTGAGAAAGTTTTCCAATTTCTTCTGTTCCTAGCTGACTCGGGACTTCCCCATTCATCGTTAAAAGTTTATTTGGCCGCAATTTCGGCCTACCATGTTCACGTCGACGGATGCACCATGTTTTCACATCTGCTTTCGAAACATTTTTTAAAAGGTTTGTTACACCTCTGCCCTCCTGTCAAGACTCCTGTCGCTCCCTGGGCTCTTCCTCTAGTCCTTCGTCAACTTACGAGGAAACCCTTTGAGCCACTCGCAACTTGCGATATGAAATTCCTGTCTTGGAAGACGCCCTTTCTAGTGGCCATCACCTTTGCAAGGCGAGTTGGAGAAATACTGGCTTTCTGGCATGACATGCCTTATTTGTCATTCTTGCCAGACGGCGTCCGCCTCGTTCTGGACATTTCGTTCCTGCCAAAGGTAGTGTCAGAGTTCCACCTACAGGCAGAGGACTTCCTCCCGGATTTCTTCCCAGCTCCGAAATCCCCAGAGGACAGACTGTTACATACCTTAGATGTCAAAAGGGCACTACTGTTCTACCTCAACAGAACCCGCCCAACGAGACGTGACTCCCAACTGTTTGTCTCATACGCACCAGCGAGGCTGGGGACTCACATCACGGCTCAACGCCTCTCAAAGTGGATTGCGGGTCTCATCCACTTCTGCTACTTGATTGCAAAGCAGCCGTTGCCTGGCCCCATCAAGACCCATTCAACCCGGGCTGTTGCGGCTTCCACTGCCTTCCTCCAGGGAGTACTCCTGACGGATATCTGCAAGGCTGCTACCTGGGCCACGCCTAACACCTTCATGAGGCATTACGCCCTGGACGTCTGTAAGAACTCTAATATCAACATGGGACGTCACATTCTATCTTCGGTGACACAGTAAGGACCTACCATCACCCTCCTCCAGGTAGTCCACTGCTCGCTAATCTCCCATGGATGTGAAGCACAGAGACCACATCGAAGATAAACAGGTTGCTTACCTGTAACTGATGATCTTCGAGTGATCATCTGTGCATTCACACCACCCGTCCTCCTTGCCCGCTGCTGTCAGCTTCTACATTTTCAATAGGGGTTGATTTGCGGTGGTTCGAAGGAACTGGCGGGATGTCCGCGCCCTCCCCTCCGGGCATGCGCGGTGGGGTTCCTGCGCATGCCTGAGGTCTGGGCGTGAAAATCCGTTAAAAGAGCTTGCTACAATACTGATCGATCCAGCGCGTGCGCACTAGATCCCATGGGTGTGAATGCACAGATGACCACTCGAAGATCATCAGGTAAGCAACCTGTTTATCTTCAGGCTCCACCTGGAGGTTGGCTACCCTAGGCCTGGCAATGCCCTCTGGGTGACTTGATGACACCTGACTGGCATGACTTTATGAGGCCTCGTTGCTTGCTCCTGTTCACCAACAGCAGCCCCCCTAGTACTGTCAGTGTGGCATAGCAGTTAGCATTTCAGAGCAGGGTCTGTAAGACCCAGGTTATTGCTGTGGAAACTGAGTGGGTGATTTCAGACCAGTCACAGACTTTCAGCCTAACCTTCCTCACAGGGTTGTCATGCAGTTCAAAAGGGGGAGAGGAGAATGATATAGGCTGCTTTGGTCCCCACTGTGGAGAAAGACTGTACTTTTCCTCCTGGGAACCATTGTTGCCAATCTCCAGGTGAGGACTGGAGATCACTCAGAATTATAGCTGCCCTTCAGATTGCAGAGATCAGTTCCCCTGGAGAAAACAGTGGACTCTGTGTCATTATACCCTGCTGAGGTTGCCACAGCAAATTGGTGCTGAGTGCCCAAGGCCAGGGCATCCACCAGAGCTCATTGTATTTATTTTCACAATGGGCCTTATTCCTATCAATATATAAAAGCCAAGCCATGCAGGCGATGACTCACCTACTCTCCCACTGGCCCGTGGGGAAGGTGCCTTGGCATCTGTTGGCCCATCCCACTGGCTGCTCCATTGTTATACCCCCACTTTTGATGCATTGCACCTTGGGAGTTGTAGTTCTCAGCTGGTCCTAATGCAGCCATAGAAAAGGGTATTAGAACTACAGCTCCCAAGTTTGAAGTCTGAAGAGGCTGTGTGGCATTAGCGGAAAGTCAGTTGAAGTGTTAATCAATTAAACTGTTAAACGGGAATTGGGGGGAAAGGGGAGGCCTGGGCATCTCCCTGAATTACAGTTGATCTCCACACTACAGAGATCTGTCCCCATGGAGAAAATGGTTGCTTTGGAGGGTGAGGTCTATGGCAGTATACTTCACTGAAGTCCTTCAACAAACCTGGCCCTCCCCTACGTATTGCACCTGGAGATCTCCAGCTATTGCAACTGATCTCCAGAAGACCAAGATCACTTCACCTGGAGAAAATGGCTGTTTTGGGCAGTGGACTCTGTGGCATTATACCCTGTTGAAGTCCCACCCCACCCAAACCGTGCCCTCTGCCCCTCAAACATACAAGTATTTCCCAGCCCAGAGTTGGCAAACATGTACCTGGCCATGGAACCACTTTCCAGACCCTTGGAGCCCAGAAAACATGGTTTGGGAGGAGATGCTTTTCTACCTTAGCTGCCACTGCATAGCCCAAAATAAACATAAGTCAGGGATGGAGGGAACCATACCTGTTACTGTGTGGCTCTCCTCCCATATTACCTACTTGGGGCAGCAAAATGACTTGAGACATTTAGCTAAGCAGAAGGAAATAAACATGGCTCACCTCCCTTTATTTTCCCCTTCCCTCCGCCGCTTGAGATAAACCTCAAGCTATACACAAAATGATCCAAAGACTTGTGGAATATTCTGCTCAAAAGGTTTCACTTTCATTTTTACTTCTTGTCCCTCCCTTTTGAATTGTAAGCGTTCTTGAATTGTAAGCGTTGATAAATTGTTCTTTTTCTGCATATGTGATTTAATCTCCTTTCTTTATACAAGTTATTACTCTTTTTTCTTTCTCCTTCCTAAGACAGTATGCCATGTTCAAAATGCCTGTTTTAAATTTTTTATTTTTTTTGCTCCTCTTCCATTTCTTCCACGTCTAATTGTTTTTTTTAATTGTCGAATTTCTGCTGGTATACCTTTATTAGAATTTTTCTTGTGCTCTTGTTCCAGTATCTTGATTTTTTTCTACTAATGTCTTGGTTCGTTCTAATTTTTCTCTTTTTTTTCTTGGCAGCAGCTGCTAATAAATTTCCTTTAATGAATGCTTTGCTTGCTTCTCAAATTGTTGCTGAGGACATTCCTTCTGTATTATTTATTTTAAAAAATTCTTCCGGATCTTTTTTACACTTCTTTATTACATCATCTTGCAATTAAAGGGCATCGTTTAATCCCCATCTTCCTCTTGATTTTCCATTCCACTGCCAGATTACCTCTATAGGATTATGATGGGCAAATATCTTTGGTCGAATCTCTGCTTTATATAGATTTATTGTTTAACTTTTTGATATCTAACACATGTCTATTCTTGAGCATGTTTGATGTCTGTCAGTGAAGAATGTAAACTCTCTGTCTCTTGGATACTGAATTGTTCAAACTTCTTCTAATTTCAGCATTTCCAAATATTGGAATACATTTTTTGGTAAATCCACGTTTATAATTTTTGAATCTATCCTTCATTGGATCTAAAACTCCAGTTCTCCAAAAACCATTATATCTTCATCTTGGAAGTCTAGCATTATTTGAAAAAAAATTCACAGAAAAATTAACTGTAGCATAGTTTGGTGCATATGTTGTCACTAATGTTCATACCTTGTCTTCCAGGAGTATCATTTTTAAAATTAAATATCTTCCTTATGGATTTCTTAGTTTTTCTATTACTTCTAATTGTGGATTGTTTATTATTTATTTATTCATTAATTAAACTTCTATCCCGCCCTCCCTGCCATGGCAGGCTCAGGGTGGCAAACAATTAATGCATATAGATATATACATTAAAACTCCAAAATATACTAAAAACAGAATTAAGTAGAATTAAGTTAAGTAGCTACTCTATACTTTTTATTTAAGGCTGAGGCAAGATCTACTTTACCTAATTTTTTATTATTTAGAATATGTTCGTGTTTCTTCTTTATGTGAGTTTCTTGTAAGCATAAAATATTTGCATTTTGTTTTTTAAGTTGGTTGAAAATTTTTGTACATTTCATAGGAGAATTCAGTCCATTAATATTTACTGAAACTATTTTTAATTTTTCCATTTCATCCTGATGTTGATGCCACGACTGTTTCTTCTCCTGAGCTCTTAGATGAACTTTGCTTTGTTAGATGAACTCTGCTTTGATTTTCCTCTTCTTCCATATGGTTCCTCCTCGTACAGTTCTTCAGCTAATAGTTTGGCTTGTTCTTCTGTTTTGATTACTTTCCTTTTTTTGGATAAGTATACCTCTATTGCAAATGGTATTTTCCAGTGGTATCTTATTTCTTTCTCTTGTAGAATCGATCTCAGAAAGTCAAAAATCTTTCTTCTTCCTTAGCACGCTAGTTGGTAGATCCTGAAAGATCTGTACTTCTTTTTCTGCTACTTTAAAAGTGGAAATTCTCTTTGCTTCTTTAATTTTGTATCTTGTGTTTTCTTATGAGTAAAGCAAACCAATATATCTTGAGGTAGCTTATTCTTGAATGCAAAACTTGAATTCACTCTCAGTATCTGGTCAATATCAGGAAAGTTTCCTTGTATCTTCAAATAATCATGAAGCAGTACCTGAAATCTCTCTTCCAAATTTGACCTCCCAAAATCTTCTGGCATGCCTCTAAAATACAAGTGATTAGATCTGCATTTGGTTTCCAAAATTTCAATTCTCTCAGTCTGGGAGTCTTGTCTTTCTAGATACATATAATTTTCTTTTTGCCTCTTTTGGATACTTACACTTTCTTGTGTTTGATCTCATAGTTTTGCATTAATCTCTGTCAGTACAGCTGATAGTTCTTGACATTATTCTTGAATGATCTTCTGGATACTCTGGATTTTCTTCTGAATTCTTTTCTCGGACTCTTGGATATTTTTTCTGAATACTTTGAATATTCTTCTGAGTTCTTTCCTCATATTGTTGAATTTGATTAACCAGTATTTGTGATAACTTTCCTACCAACTCTTCATTTTTTTGGTCTTCAGCAGTTTTTTCTACTTTCCTTTTGTCTTTTGGACGTGTTTCAGTTGCCATTATTCTTTTTGCCCCTCTGTTTCGAAAAATATTATACAAAATTTCCATATACTGTTTCCATATACTTTTTTCTATGCATATATAAAAGTATACAACTATCACATTTTATATTGTTAAAATAACCAAACTATAGTGAATATCTGTTATAGATCTTAAATCTCTGTGTAAAAGATTATTCATCATATAGAATAAACATTCTAAATATGAATAAAAGCAATAGAAAAGTAGAGAGTGAAGCTTATTTTCTAATCATAATTTCATAGTAAAAATTATATTTCAAACAAAACATTCATGTCTTCTATTAAAATTTAAATTTAAAATGGAGGGGAGGGTGCAATAGTAAGGGAAAAGGAAGTGGAAAAAGAAAGTGGAAAGAGACTGGTAAAGGGGGAAGGGTAAAAAGACAAAGAAAAACAAAACAAAAACCAGAAAAAGGGAAATTTTATATTATTAAATAGTATTGAAAATTATATTAAAGAAGTAGTAGTGTTTGTGTGTAAATTTCTTTAGTTTATTGGCTCTTAAAAGTCTGTATTGGCCTTTTATATTTCACTCAGAGAAGATCAGGGAATAAAAGAAGAAAATAAAGGAGGAGAAGCTTGCCCAGCAACTATGCTTTGTTTTCCAGTATGCCGATTCCTCTGTAGTTCCAGTCATCTGATGAATGGAAAAAATAGTCCAGAGTCCATTTTTTTTGTTATTTTTATATGCTGAGGATTATCAAACATGGTATTCTAGTAGATAATGTGTACTGTAAGATAGTACTGTATATCTTCCTGTTGAGCTGTCTATTTGTCAAATCTGCCAGACTGCTCTTTTTTGCTGCGTCAGACCAGAGCTGAAGCTTCAGTCCTTTTAAATAAACAGTTTTCATCAAGTAAAAGCGGGGGAGGGGTAATCAATTATTTAATCCACAGAGAAGATAATCCACAATATGCAAGTTTATCCAAAAGGTGAGAATACAGATTTCCCCCCCATCTGCTTCAGATATTTCCACTATTTTTTAATTCAAGCCTTCTTGAAGAAATGATTAAATTAGGCACAGTTCAGTTCCATAGTTTATCTTTGCATTGTAATAAATTTCTTGTTAATTAGTTCTCTGTACTTTGTAGTCCATAATTTTTCAGAAATTCTCTTACTGGTGAAGTCAGACTTTGCTGGAAATCTGGAAATCTGCCGGCCTTCCAAGTTAGCTGTAATTCCAAAGTGGATCTTTAAAACAAGCCAAAAGATTTGTTTAATTTATAAAAAAGAGAAAAGGGAAAAAAAATAGAAGTGGGGAGGTCGACCTTGCCGGCAAAAGCCCCTTATCCTTCGCTGACTTTGGTGTTGTCAGAACCCAAGCAGAGTCTGAGTAAATCAGACACTCCTCCCTGGATTCACTTATGAGTTGGATCTCCCCCATAGGGGGAGACATAAGGATAGAAGAATAAGTTCTCTCTATCCTGGTGTAATAGGCCTACAGCATGATCGATCTGCAGCTTTTAGAAATGCTCCTGTTGAAGCTGCCATTTCCTCAGAAGTCAGCTCTGGGTCTTATCTTGTAAGACCCTTAAATAGTTTGCAATCAAGGTACTTGAAGACTACCTCCTCCCCTACTGTTCAACCAGCCCCTTAGATGAATTATTTATTATGGTCAAAGATGAGCACAAGAATATGGATGTTACCAGAAATATTACATTAAAAAACTACATAAATTATATTAAAAGCAAGCAAATATAATCCCTTAAATTAACACAGAACTATGATAGATATATGGAGCTGCGGTGGCTCAAGAATGGCAGTTGTCCCTTGGACATAATAAGATATAGGGCATTCGTATGCACCCCTGCCAAGGAGCTGCGGTGGCTCAAGTGGTTAAGACACTGAACTGCAGGCTGTGGAAGGTCAGTAGTTCAGCAGTTCGAGACCCGGGTGCCGCATGATGGAGTGAGCTCCCATCTCTAGTTCCAGCTCCTGCCAACCTAGCAGTTCGAAAGCAAGAAATTGCAAGTAGATAAATTGGTACCACTTAGGTGGGAAGGTAACAGCGTTCCGTGCACCTTGGTGTCTAGTCATGCCAGCCACATGACCACGGAAACATCTTCGGACAGTGCTGGCTCTTCGGCTTTGAAATGGAGATGAGCACCGCAACCCTAGAGTCGGATTCGACTAGCTTTCGAGCAAGGGAACCTTTACTTTATGATAGATATAGCACCTGCATGAAATCTGACCACTTTATTCATGATACAAGGCTCAAGGTCTGAGAGGAAAAAGGAAGTACATGATTCTTCTGATCTACCTGGATTTTTTTTTGAGAGTAGGAGTAATGAAATCTTGTCTAAGACCGCAATAGCCTCCTCAAAAACCCTGTCCTCTCTGTCTCCCTGCCTTAAAACATTAGGTGGGTGACTGGCAACCTTGCCAGGGATTTTTAAGTGGTGGCCTCTAACCTGTGGAATGTCCTTTCCCTCAAGGCTTGCTTTATGCTTGCCCTGTTCTCTTTTAGGTGCCCAGCCTAAACATGTCTTTTTTACTCAGGTTTTTAATTAAAGGGTTGATCTCTTTACATTCTTCTTACAGTCAGTTTCTAATCTGAGAAATGCATGATGAGACTCATTTGAAGCATTTAAATATTTTCTGTTGTTTGAGTGCTCCAGCAGGGTTTTAACAGTTGAAAGTCAATCATTTTGTTCTGTTTCAGGTTTTCTTTCCCCCCATTTTTAAAAACTCTTTTAGCCATCTAGAGCAGGTTTTCTGGACAGGAAGCATAGAGTTTTTAAAAAAATATAATTCTCAACGTTATCCCCCAAGGCAGACCTGGCAGTGTGCCAGAAAGGGGCAAATGAGCGGCCACATCCACAACCAGTTAATTAGAAACCTGTCAAGTTGTGAATGCAGTCACTCTCATAAACACTCTTGTAGCAGTAAGATTTGTTTATTAAGAGGTAGAAAGGTTCAAAGCATAGACTTCTGTGTCGGAACTGGGGCCAAGACACCAGTTTCACCAATATACTGAAAGCAAGAAATTCCACAAATGCCAAGTGACCAGTCATTGCTTCCATTCAGCCCGCCACATGTCTGCTCCTGCTCTTGCGACCACCTCTAACACACGCAAGCTAACAGTTTGTTTATTAAGAGGTAGAAAGGTTCCAAGCATAGACAGCTTCTGTGTCAGAACTGGGGCCCAGACGCCAGTTCCGCCAATATACTGAAAGCAAGAAATTCCACAAATGCCAAGCACCAATCATTGCTCCCATTCAGCCCATCACACATCTGCCCCTGCTCTTGTGACCACCCCTAACACCTGGAAGCTAATGGTTACATTATTTAGAAGCCCCCCAGACTACAAGGTGTTCTCAACACACTCGGGAGGCCCCTGCATGAGAACTGTTACGAGCGGACACTAACCAAGCAAAGCAGACAGCCGTACACATCTACTGCCCCCCCCCGTTCCCAGCAGAGATAATAAACAGCAATGAAGAAGAGCAAGGTTGCATGCACCATAGGAGTTGTAGAAGAATACATGTGAATCCATAACACAACCAATGGAATAATGAAATGTGGGACCATAACCCCTAATGCACATGAGTGTAAGAAAACAGGAAATATTTGATTCCCCACTCCTCCACTTGCAGCTGCTGGATGACCTTGGACAAGCCATAGTTCTGGCACAGCTGTTCTTGAAAAAGAGCAGTTTCTGTCAGAGCTCTTTCAGCCCCACCTACCTCACAGGGTGTCTGTTCTGGTTAGGGGAAGGGAAAGGAGTTTGCAAACCGCTCTGAGACTCCTTTGGGTAGTGAAGGGTGGGGTATAAATCCAATCTCTCCTTCTTCTTCCCCTTTCCCCCCTCTGCTCCCCACAGCAGATTCTCTTTTCTTTTTGTGTGCTGCCATAGGTCTTTAGAAACGGTGTTCTTTCTTAATCCTCGGTTTCTGCATTACGCTCTCTTTCCCCTTCATAAGAACATAAGAGACGCCAATGTTGGATCAGGCCAAAGGCCCATCCAATCCAACATTCTGTGTCACATAGTGGCCAGAAATACCAGTACCATCAGGAGGTCCACCAGTGGGGCCAGGACATTAGAAGCCCTCCGACTGTTGACCCCCTCCCCAAGCACCAAGAAGACAGAGCATCACTTGCCCCAGAGTCCCTATCTATACCTTGTGGCTACTGATGGACCTCTGCTCCATATGCTTATCTAATTCCCTTTTGAAGCCGTCCATGGTTGTAGCTGCCACCACTTCCTGTGGCAGTGAATTCCATGTGTTAATCACTTTTTGGGTGAAGAAGTACTTCCTTTTATCCGTTCTAACCCGACCGCTCTGCAATTTCATGGAGTGCCCATGAGTTCTTCTTTGTGAGAAAGGGATTAACCTTTCCTCATAGGGAAAGTGTTCCAACCCTTTTATCATTCGAGTTGCCCTTTTCTGCACTTTTCCCAAAGCTATAATATCCTTTTTAAGGTGTGGTGACCAGAACTGCAAACAGTATTCCAAATAAGGTCGCACCATTGATTTATATAGGGGCATTATGATATTGGCTGATCTGTTTTCAATTCCCTTCCTAATAATCCCCAGCATAGCATTGGCCTTCTTTATTGCAGTCACACACTGTCTCGACATTTTCAGTGAGTTATCTACTACAACTCCAAGATCTCTCTCTTGATCAGTCTCTGCCAGTTCAGACCCCATCAATGTGTACTTATATTTAGGATTTTTGGCTCCAATGTGCATCACCTTGCACTTAGCCACATTGAACCCCATTTGCCATGTTGACGCCCACTTGCCCATCCTTGACAGATCCCTTTGGAGTGCCTCACAATCCTCACTGGTTTTCACCAACCTGAACAATTTCGTATCATCCGCAAATTTAGCCACTTCACTGCTTACTCCCAACTCCAAACGAACAAGTTAAAAAGCAGTGGACCAAGAACTGATCCCTGCGGTACCCCACTGCTTACCACTGAGAAAATTGCCCATTTATACTCACTCTCTGTTTTCTATTAATTAGCCAGTTTTTGATTCATAAAAGGACTTGTCCTTTTATCGATCAAAAACTTGCTAATTAATAGAAAACAGAGAGTGAGTATAAATGGACAATTTTCTTAGTGGTAAGCAGTGGGGTACCTTTTATCCCATGATTTTTTATTTTTTATTTTTTCATCTCAGTCATCATTACAGTTCTACACCACTACTTCAATCTCCCCCTTTGCTGTTTTCCTACCCTGTGTGTCTTTCTGCATGCCTCTCTGGGCACTTTCACACAAACTAAATAACATACATTCAATCTACTTTTAATGCACTTTGCAACTGGATTTTACTGTATGGAATTGCAAAATCCAGTGGCAAACTGCTGCTGAAGTGGATTGAAACTGTATTATTTAACATGTGTGAAAGTACCCTCTGTGTCCACCCCCCCCCCCAACAGTCTCTCTCTTTCTCTTTTGGAGAGGGGATCTATTTTATTTCCATTCCTTACTCTTAACTGTGTGTTGCACCACCATCAAACAAGGTGGTTTTCGCTACATGAGTCTGTATGACATGACACTGAACACCTGCAGAGGTCACAACCATGACCCTCCTGCACCTGTGGATTCAGCCCAGCTCCTTTGGGAAAAGAGTGGTTAAGGGATGAGAACTGGATTGGCAAACAGTGCCTACTGGCTTGAAACTGGTTCTCATGTTGCGCTTCTTGGGCAACCACGTATGACAACCTGTGTATTTTGCAACATGGGAATAGCCAGACCAGTGGGTGTTCCTGTTCTGTGAGCAGTCCCATAATTTTCACATATGGACGATTAAGCCCTAGCATGGCATTTGGCAGCTGTTGCATATGATAGGAAGCAGATGCAGAGGCTTCATGGTGGCTTTCCAGTCCGGGACTTGTTTCTGAAAAGGTAATGTGAGAATCAACCATAATGATTTATTTATTTTAAAAAGTTTATAGGCTGCCTTTCCAAACGCTTGAGGCAGCTATCAAACAATATATGTTAAGTAATGTTGTTAAATCAGACCCCCCTGTTGTGTCCTGGAACCGCCACCAGGTAGTAGCCAGGCGAGCAGAGCTTGATTCCCAAAAGAACAATAGGGACTAGGCTCCTAAGGTCCACTAGGGGAACCAATAGAAACCATGGTGGGAGATTCAAACCCCCCAATGGAATCTAGGGGTGTTCCCTTGGAAATGTATATAGTTGGCCACTTGGCCATTTGTCTTTGTCTTTTGTAGTGTGAAAGTACTGAGTAAACGCGTGTTTCTTATGCCATGGTCTGAGTCGTGATGTATCGAACTGAGTACTTTTCAGTGGCGACGAAGGTGGGATGCTGACGAGCGAGCCTGACTTCTGCCAGCATCAAGCCTCGCTACTGCTCACCACCGCCACCGGAGTCATGACCACCATCCATCACTATCAGCATGAGTGACCCTGAGTCCACAACAAGTGCAGCGTCAAGTCCGAGGAGGAAGTATCCGTGTCCCGCATGCTACCGAACAGCAACGTGTGGCCACTCGCACCTTCCGACTGAAATCGCTCCCCACAACACGCTAGAACCATTGCCGCAGCCCACGGAAGTTTGGACAAGTTCGACATTTCACGGCCTGAGATGCGGGACTCATGGATGGACCAGCTGACCTGCTACCTAGTGCTCAACAGCTTCACGGACGCTGGTCAACGGAGGGCCCTGCTCATCAGCTCATGCAGTATGGATACTATTCGACTCGCCAAGAGCCTACTGGCGCCTAGATCGATCCTGGAACGTGTGTTCAAGGAGATCCTGGAGGTCCTCAACATCTATTTCAGCCAATCAATCAAGTTTATTACTGTCATAGACCAGTATAATAGAAGACAAGTAAATACAGTTAAGGGAGCAGTAAAATTATAAAATATAATGGCATCCAAAATTATAAATAAGGATCTAAAAACTTTAAAATACAGAAATAATAGAATCAAAATTATGATCAAAAGTTAGGTTTAGGCCTATCTGTACTTTATCTCTTTCCTAGTTTGGTATGCCAACCAACCAAATTTGGCAACCATCCTAGTCGGCTTTTGATTATCTCCTGCCAGCATAATTGACAAAAGTATCCTTCTATTACGACCTGGAAAGGAGTTAACTATAGGCTTGATCAAAACTTCCCTGATATTATGATATATAAGACAATTGAAAATTACATGTTCTAATGTTTCATCAGATACCATCCCACATATACAACTTTTCCTCAATGATCTAGTAAATCTGGCCTCCATTATGGCTGAGGGTAAGGCGTTGTATCTTAATAAGGTAAAAATTCTTCTACGATTGCTGATAGGATTGCTGATATCTAAATATTTGATGTAAGATCTCACAACTATCTTGTTAAGTGTACTTACATGAAATACAGGGCTCCTAATCCTACTCTGGATGGATTTCCAGAGCCGCATCCAGGGCCCCGGGGAATCGGCCGCGGCTTACATGGCCATGCTACGCCAGCTTGCCATCGACTGCGCCTTCCCCACGGTGGGGGACAACCTCCTAACACAGTTTGTGTGGGGCCTGAGCGATACCAAGCTGTGACAGAAGATGATAAGAAATCGCACGCTGAAACTGGATGAGGCCCTACAGCTCGCCACCGCTCATGAGGCCTCTCACAAGGATCGGCCCGCTGCAACAACCCACTTTGCAGGGACCAGGTCTAGTCCAGAGAACTCGGACGAAGAGGGTGTTCGGGCCGTTCGGCCACAACAACACCGCTGCAAGCCGCCGTCGGCCGCCAGCCATTCCTCGGGAAAGAGCCCCAGCCAAGCTGCATGCACCAGCTGCGGAGACACCCACGAGAGGAAGGCCTGCCGGTTTCGGGATGTAAAGTACCACGCATGCGGTAAGCAGGGACACCTTGCCCGTGTCTGCTGGTCGAAGGGCAACGGCAAACGACCCAAACAACCGCCTCACCATCAGGATTATACGTCCCACAAGACCGTGGATGACAGCGACTTCTACCACTTGACGGAGCAGCCCCTTCAGGTACTGCAGGTTCCCGGATCCTCTACCTCCCCAAGGATCCAGGTCCAAGTCCAGATCGAGGGGGCCCCCTGCTCAATGGAAGTAGACTCTGGGTCGGCGGCGGCCATCGTATCGGTGGACATGCTGAAGAGACTGTGTCCTAATGGGGGTCTCCGCCTGTGACCGTCGTTCCTGAACTTGGTGGACTTTCAGCGGAACTAGGTTCCGATTCGGCGCGAGGGGGCTTTCCAGGTGCAGTATAAGGGCTTTGCGGGGGTCTTGAATTTAGTAGTAGAGTGCACTTGGTTAGTCTCCTGGGCTGTTCGTGGTTTGGGCCGTTGGGCGCTTCGATAGGGCGCTGAGGTGTTACAAAGGGCCCTTGGACTCCCTACAGCTAGACCCCAAATTTGCCCCCATATGCAGACGGTTCCACATGGCCCCCATCTCCATTCGGCCCAAGATAGATGTAGAATTGGATAAACTGGTGGCGCAGGGCGCTCTAGAGCCCGTATCTCATGCGCCATGGGAAACGCCGATAGTGATCCCTATCAAGCCTAATGGGGACATCCGCATCTGCGCAGATTATAAGTGCACCCCCAATAAGTTGCTGGCCAACCATGCTTACCCGGTGCATGTCGTAAACAACGTATTGGCCTCACTCGCGGGTGCTAAGATTTTCGGGAAGCTGGACCTTGCCCAAGCTTACCAACAGCTGCCCATGGATGAGGCGATGGCCCTCGCTCAAATATTGTGACACACCGGGGGACGTTTAAGGTTAAGAGGTTCCAATTTGGGGTGAGTGTGGCCCCGGGTATATTTCAACAAATTATGGACTCTGCTAAAAGGGATTCCTGGCGTGACGCTGTTTTTTGATGATGTCCTCATCACGGCGGCCACTCCCAAGGACTTTGCCTCTCGCCTCTGCGCCATCCTCCTCCGCTTCAACTCCGCGGGACTGAAGGTAAAGAGGGAAAAATGCCTTCTCGGGGTGCCGGAAGTGGACTCTTGGGGTACCGAGTTGACGAGGCGGGCCTGCACCCAGCTACTGATAAGATCAAGGCTATCGTTGAGGCCCCAGCGCCCAAGGGCAAGGTGGAGCTACAGGGATTCCTTGTGCTAATAAATTTTTATCATGCCTTTCTGCCGCACAAGGCCGCTGTGGCGGAGCTGCTCCACCGCCTTTTAGACAAGTCCGCCCCTTGGTCTTGGGGTCCCAAAGAGGCAGCGGCATTTCGGGGGGTGAAGGAGCTTCTCATTTCCAATGCGGTGCTGATTCCCTGCCAGTCGCATTAGCCTGTGATGCCTCCCCCTACGGTGTGGGGGTGGTATTGGGGCACGTCCTCCCTGATGGCCGAGAAGTCCCCGTGGCTTATTATTCTAGGATCCTCTCGGCTGCCGAGCGCAACTACGCACAAATTGACTGGGAGTTTCCACCCCACCCCACCCCCCGGTGACAGCATTGAACTTAAACAAGATCTAGCACTGCATCCCATCAAAATTCATTCAAACAGAATAATCACTTTTTTTTTAGCAATGCTGAATAAAATCTAACCCCTCTTCATTTACTTTTTAAAAGTTTGTCTCAGTATAATGGTTTCTACCTTGTAAAACATGGTTTTATGTTCATCTAGGTCGACCAGGATGTGTAATGCCTTGTATTCTGTGTGAATTAAAGAGACTGGGGCCTGAAGCATTCTCCTGTAGCTTCAAACAGGCCTGCAGTACACCCACTGGTGATCTGGTTGATAAATCGCTAAATAGCGCATTGAACCAAAGGATGGCAAACGTCCCGGATTGTGAAGATCTTTTTCTTTCCTCGTTTCCAAGACAAGCAGCTAGAATGAAGTTGGAAATAGAATGGCAGGAGCATGCCCCCCCCCCCCCCCCCCCGGTTTTTTTTGGCCAGGTTTCTTGGGTGGGCATGAAATTTAAGTGGAGAGTTAAGACGGAAAGTTGTGCCAAGAATGCCTTATCCATGTACTCTGCTGCTCTGAAGATATTTGAGAGTTGTTGCAACTCCGTTTGTACGTTTGTTCAGTAAGTAAGGAAGTGGTTTTTGGATTATTTCTAGCGACGGAGCTGTTGGCGTGGCTGGTTAATTTACTTCAAGATTCTTGGGCTGCGAGCAATAACTTTCCTTAGGGACACACATTTCTTACATTTTCCATGTTATACATTTGTGTGAACTCTCTTGTCCTACCCTTCTTTAATTTTTTTGTTGCTGCCTTTGATCATTTCTTAGTACAGAGCCAACTGGTGTCTAGGCATATATGTATGTGATACGTTGGCCAAGATGTAGGTCGCTCATGGTAAGCCTGGGAACAAAAACCAGATCCTTAAGAATTTTACTACTCTTATATAAGAATGCTGATTAATCTCCCATATGTAATTTTAAGACCTGTGCTCTTAAGCATTTATACACAAGTCCTACTGAACTTGGTAGAACTTAACTGCTGAAAAAAGGATACTTGGGATTGGTCAGGCAATAATTTAGGGATTTGTTGCCCAAAGAAATATCTCAAGGGGACATGCCATTGGCTTCTGGAAGAGAGGAGAGGGTCACAGCACAGTTTTGCTATGGGGTGGAGGGCCTCGGCTTTCTTTTCATTTCCATATTTGTAGTGTGCCCTGAGTGAGACCCTCATGAGTTCGAAAGTTTTCCCTTGAAAGCCATGTTTGATCAGGTCCTTGATTTGTTCGTCTTCAAGCATAGGACAACATTTTTCTATTCCTCTATGCGGTTTAGGAAGGACATGCAGTAGTTTATGGTAAGATGTATATCGTTCTGTTGGAAAATGTCTTTCCCAGCTCATAGATTCAGGTGGGTAGACTGGTCGGCCTGAAGCAGCAGAACAAAGTTTGAGTCTAGTGGCACCTTTAAGACCAACAAAAGTTTTATTCTGGGTATCAGCACACGAAAGCTTAGTCCCAGAATAAAATTTTGTTGGTCTTAAAGGTGCCACTGGAGTCAAACTTTGCTCTTTCCCCAGCTCATATTATCCTCAAATCTGTGTGCACGTTCGAAGAGTAGGTGGAGAGTTCTTAGCGTTCTGAACCAGCTTTGGCCTGCTTGGGCTTAGATTGCCCTTTTTATCCTGTGCAAAAATGTCTCTCTGCTTGTATAACTGGACTGCTGAATCTTGTAAATGCCCAAAGCTGTAATGGAAAACTCCTCCACTGTAGGCTGAGGGACCCGTTACAGAGTGTTTGTTGGAAGGGGCTGTATTTTCAGTGCAATCCTAAACACAGTTATACCCTTCTAAGCCCTTTGACTTAAACTGACTTACACTCTGTTTAGGATTGCACTGTTTGCAACCTTTTTTTTTTTTAAGTAACTTTCCTGGCATCATTATTTTATTTCGTTATTGCAAGGGCCTTATTACTAGGTTGTGATTTCTCTTCGTTATTAAGGTCAGAATAGCTAAAAGCCCCATGCTTACACCCAAGCACGCCAAATAAAAAGTGTCTAGGAATTCTGGTAGACCAAAACTCTTTCAGACCAAATCTCCTGAGTCTATGAATTAAAGACCTCCAGTATCATTTGTAAATAAAGCATTTTATGTGGCATTTTTTCCCCATTGATAATCAAATGACACCATTATGCAGCCATACCAGATTTGCAAATTGACAAGGTTTTCACAAGTCAGCTGGGTCCCTTCCTCAGGAAATCACTTGAAGTCCCCCCCCCCATATTGACATAAAGAGCTTGGTTGTCCTTAAAGCCTTGTGAACGTGTTTGCCTTTTTAATTTGACAGCATTGAATCAACACCCTTACAGGGGCTGTAATGCAATAAAAAGATAAGTTGTTCACTATTGCTTCCCGTTACTTTAGAGTTAGATTTGAAGAGACTGGAATGAACACAAGTCAAGCCCATACAAACTGAGTTCCATGTTATGCTGCACAGTCTTGGACTTTGCCGTGAAATGTGGTGGCGTTTAAAAGCTTTCCTGTTCACCTGGAAGGCATATAATGGTCAGAAATGAAAACAGTGGGCATTCATTTATTTGGATTTCATAATATCACATTCTGAAATGCTCATTTGTGAAACAGACGGTATTTACGCCTGTGCTACTAATTGCCAAATAGAAGTAAGCTTATCTGGTTTGACCAAAGGACATTGTATAAGCAACTGAACATGGAGGGAAATTCAGTTGATTAAGTACAAAAAAAAATTCATTCCATCTTTCTGTGCTCAAAGTAGTTTACAAAATGGCAAATATGTGCTCAAAGTAGTTTACAAAACGGCAAATATTTAACATTCTTATAAACAGCAAAAACTTCAAGGTTAGCAGCAGCAATTTCCTGGACTCATTCTTTTTAAAAAGCTTCTAAATGCTCTCTTGTGGAGGTAGGACTTGTGGTACCTTTAAAAGGCATCAAAGTTGTATGTGTGTAGAAGATCTGCCTGAGTCTGACAGATCCTTACCACAGCCTCACCCCTCTTCTGACCCTGCTCCTTTCAACCTGAGGAACAAGAGCCAACATGTCCTCCATGGATGATTTCCCTTTGCCTTGTAAAGGGCCTGTCACATGCTGAGGCCAACCCCTTTGGTGGTTTTGCCCTTCCAGAACTCCCATGAGATCTGAGCAACTTCCACAGAAAGTTGCCTCTGCTCCCCAAACCTCAGCTATGACTCATTTCCTCAACCCTGACTCCAGGCTGCCTCCCAGCTGATTGTCAGGCAGCCCATTGTTAAAGGGCCAGACAGTGCTGAATAGCTGACCAGCAGGCATTGCCTGAAAGTCGTCACATACGTGGCTGACTTGGTGAGTGGATGGTGAGGGTGACTCCTCAGATCCCCTCAGAGTCAGAGAGCCTGGGGGTCCCTTTGGTCCTTGACAGTGTAATTTAACATATTGAAGATCCATCTGATATTAATGTTGATTAATAGAGTACATTTTGCATTTGTTGTGTGTGTGTTGCGTGCCGTCAAGTGGCTTCAGACTTATGGTGAACCTATGAATTAATATCCTCCAAAATGCCATATCATTAACAGGTCTTGCAGACTGAAGGCCCCTGTGGCTTCCTTGATTGAGTCAACCCATCTTATGTTGGGTCTTCCACTTTTCCTGCTGCCTTCAACTTCAAAAGCATTATTGTCTTTTCCAGTGACTTTCATCTTCTCATGATGTGACCAAAGTACAATAGCCTCAGTTTATTCAATTTAGCTTCTAGGGAGAGTTCAGGCTTGATTTGATCTAGAACCTACTTATTTGTGTTTTTGGTGGTCCACAATATCCATAAATCTCTCCTCGAATACCACTTTTCAAAGGAAGCCACTTTCTTCCTGTCAGCTTTCTTCATTGTCCACTTCATTGTCCAACTTTCACACCCATACAGAGTAACAACAACAACAACAAATACCTTTTATTGGCATAAAATATTAAACAGTTGCCATTGGGGTAAAACAATCCTATAAAATTTGTGAAAAATAAATAACTTCTAAAAGCATTACAAGGTATGGCTATTTATATCAGCTTTCTTCATTGTCCACTTCATTGTCCCACTTTCACACCCATACAGAGTAATGGGGAATAATGTGGCACGAATTAACTTGATCTTGGTCACCTTATACTTAAGGAATCTTTTCTAGCTCCTTCGCAGCTGCCCTTCCCAGTTTCAATCTCCTTTTGATTTCTTGGCTGCTGTCTTCCTTTTAGTTGATGGTGGAGCCAAGGAACAGAAAATCCAGTTTCTTTATCATCAACCTTAAAGTTGTGTAATTCCCCTGTAATAATTACTTTTGTAATGTAATCATTACTTTTGTAATGAGCTGTTCTTTCATGAACAGTTCTTGGAAGAACTCTCTCAACCCCCACCTACTTCACAAGGTGTCTGTTGTGGGGAGGGGGAAGGGTGGGGTATAAATCCAATCTCCTCCTCCTCATCCTCCACTTCTTCTTCGTCTTCTTGATGTTCACCTGTAATCCTGCTTTGGAAGTTTCTGTTAACCTTCATGAGTAGTCGTTTCTTCACTGTTTTCTGCTAATAATGTGGTGTCATCTACATATCTCAAATTGTTGACGTTCCTTCCGCCAATTGTGACTTCACCCTCATATATATCTAATCCAGCTTTCCTTATGATATGTTCTACACACAGATTGAGGAGATACGGAGATAAAACACATCCTTGTCTGATACTTTTGACAACTGGAAACCATTCTGGTTCTCTATATTCTGTCCTAACAGTAGCCTCTTCTCCAGAGTGAGGTTGCACATCAAAACAATCACATGCCGGATCCGGCATACCTATTTCCTTTAAAGTTAACCATAGCTTTTCATGACCCACACAGTCAAAAGCTTTACTGTAATCAATGAAACACAAGCTAATTTTCCTCTGAAACTCTCTTGTATGCTCCAATATCCAACATAAATTTGCAATACATTTTAGAAACTTGGGTAGTGTTTCTCAGACATTAAAAATACATTTTTGCCTTCCAGTCACAAGAATGGAGGTCTGTGTGATACAGCAAATAATGATTTTGTAGTAAGATCTGCATAGAAAGAACCATTTGAAAGGGCAATCTAAAGGCCTCTCAACTTAACTGGATTCACAGTTGGAGCAACGTTGCTCTCAGTTTGCCTTTGGTTTTGACCTTTGTAATGTTTTGTTCTGTAAGTGCAGGGTGTCACTGGCAACCAAGATAGAGTTAATTCATGCTGTAGTATTTCCCATTACTATGTTTGTGTCAGAACCCACAGCTAACAACGAAGTGCACGCATTTAGGAATGGTTATACTTTTACTGCAAAGCTATAGATGCAGTAACATAGGCACTGTTAAGAATGGTGGCAACCCATTGAGCATAATAGGGGGGATTTTTTTGCCCCCCCCCCCCCCCATGGCATGGACCAATTAGCTACCCTCCCGCATGCGGGACCAGCTAGGTAACTGTTAGGTGGCGAAAGCTGGGAAGAAGTAGTCTCTCACGGTACATAGGAGACTTCCAGACAATACAACTTCCTCCTGCACATCTGTAGAGATAAGCATTACAGCAAAGGCATAACAGCAGGGATAGGAATGCAATAGCAGTTAACAAGACACAGAATGAGCTCCCCCGCCCCCCATGGCAGCATAGCTGACATACTGCCATCTCAAAAATCAGCTTCTCCCGACCATTCCGGGAGGTCTCCCGACCATTCCGGAAGGTCTCCTGGTCAGTCCGGGAGATCACCTGGTTTGTCCAGGAACTCCAGATGGAACTGCCGCAACAGTTCAGGGGCCCGAATATCCCCTACTTCCACCCATTCAAGGTGCTGGGGTCCAAAATCTACCCATTCTACCAAATACAGTAGTTTTCCCCGTTTGATCTTAGAGTCCAGAATCCGTGATATTTCGTAATGCTCCTTGTCCTCAATCATGATAGGAGGGGGCACCAGTTTCCCTGGACGCCAGGGACAGGAACCCATATCTCTCTTCAGGAGGCTGAAATGAAATACAGAATGCAATTTTTCGGCAAGTCCACGTCAACTGCAACATCGTTGATGATTCTTTTAACTTTAAACGGGCCAATGTATTTCCATCCCAACTTCCGACTAGGCCTCAGCATGTTGATGTTTTTTGTAGAAACATACACAGAGTCACCAGGCTGTAGAGCCCAACCTTCCACCCTTCTCTTATCAGCCTGCGTTTTGTAGGCCTCTTTCGCAGCAGTCAATGTCTTACATAGAAGAGGCCAAAAGTCCCGCAATTGTTTGCACCATTGGGCTGCATCCCCCGGTCCCATGTCTGTCTCTCCTTCCAGAAAATGGGATGGGTGGGCTGTCATAACCATACAATGCCTTAAATGGGGACATCCCCGTCGAGGAGTGACACGTATTATTATAACAGAATTCAGCTAGGGGTAACAAGTCATGCCAATTGTCTTGTTGATAGTTGGCAAAACAACGCAAATATTGTTCCAAGGTCTGATTAACTCTTTCCGTTTGACCGTCAGTCTCTGGATGGTAAGCGCTACTGAGGCCCCGTTCAACTCCCATCAGTTTCATCAGCTCCCCCCAAAACCAGGAGATGAATTGGGTCCCCCTATCGGACACCACTTTAGTGGGTAGCATGTGTAGTCTCACTACGTGCATGAGGAACGCTTTTGCAAGTGCTTTGGCCATAGGTAATGAAGTGAACGGGACGAAATGTGCTTGTTTGGAAAAGAGATCCACAACCACCCAAATTACAGTCATAGATTTGCTTGGTGGCAAGTCAGTTATAAAATCCATCGAAATGACTTCCCATGGTCGACTTGGGTTAGGAAGGGGGTGCAATAGTTCTGGGGGTTTCCCCGGCCAGGGTTTACTCATGGCGCAGATTTGGCACGACTGCACAAAAGAGGATAAATCCTTGCGCATATGGGGCCACCAAAACTGCCGTTGAAGTAGTTGCAGGGATTTAACAAAGCCTGAGTGTCCGGACAGTTTGGAGCCATGCACTGCCTGCAACACCTCCCCCCTGAGGGAGAGGGGAACGAACATCTTATGACCCCTGTACCAACAGCCATTTTCCCTGATTTCGAAATCCCCCTCCGAAAAAAACCGGAGGCGAATTTACTGTGCCAAGAGTCTTTCCCCCCTCGCCCTCCCCTGTAGGTCCCGTTGGCAGTGGCACTGGGGGTGGAGCAGTCAGGCGAGCCTGTTTCCGCATCGTCACCGCTCCACCCAGCTGAGAGGGCATTGTCCAGGACAACATCCCATTGGCTGTCGTGTTGGGGAAGGCGGGACACGGCGTCGGCCAATGAGTTTGCGAAACCCGGGAAATGGTACAGGGTGAATTGAAATTTGGAAAAGAAATCGGCCCATCAGAGCTGCTTGGCATTGAGGCACCGAGGCGTTTTGAGAGTCTCAAGGTTCTTGTGATCAGTCCACACCTCAAATGGGACCCTTGCCCCCTCCAGCCAATTCCTCCAGGTGGATAGGGCAAGTTTTATCGCCCCACCTCCTTTTCCCATACTGACCAGTTACGTTCCGTGTCATTGAATTTCCTGGACACGTAAGCTAAGGGATGAAACACGACATCCTCCCCCTCCTGCAAAATTCCCCCCCCCCCATAGCAACATCAGACGCATCAGTTTGCACAATAATTTTTTTTGTTTCATCTGAGTGGGCAAGCACCGGTTCTGAAGTGAATAAGGCCTTTAGGCGATCAAACGTTTCTTTACACTCATTGCTCCATGGCAGCGTGGTGCTTGGCTTTATAGCCTCTGGGCCCTTCCCCTTAGTTTTTAGGAGATCTGTGCGGGGCAAGCTGACCTGGGCAAAGTTGGGCAAAAAGGTTCTGTAAAAGTTCACAAAACCGAGGAAGGATTGGAGGTGGCGTCTGGTTCGGGGTACCTCCCAGCCTCCCAACATCTTGTACCTTTCCCGGGGTTATGCCCAGGCCCCAGTCAGAGATCCGATACCCCAAGAAGTCAATGTGCGTTTTGTAAGATTCACATTTTGACAGTTTGGCAAACAGTTTGTGCTTGTGCAACGTGGTTAAGATCTCCCTCACCAATTTCACGTGTGAAGGTAGGTCGGGGGAGTACAGCAATATATCATCAAGGTAAACAAGCACCCCCTTGAACAAGTGCTTGTGTAATACTTCATTGATTAGGTTCATGAAGACCCCCAGGGCCCCCTGAAGGCCAAAAGGCATCACCCGATATTCGAATTGACCCAGGGGGGTGTTGGAAGCGGTTTTATGTTCGTCCCCTTCCCTGATGCACACTCAAAAGTAGACATCTCGAAGGTCCAGCTTGAGAATATTTTCCCTTTGGCCGCTTCAGTGAGCAAGTGTTTAATCAATGGCATGGGGTAGGCGTTAGTAGACGACACTGCATTTAAGCCCCAGTAATCCGTGCAGAGTCTTACCCCCCCATACCGGGGCCGCGAAGGGGGACGAAGCCGGTCGGATGAACCCTCGGGCTAAGTTCTTGTCAATGAACTTGCGCAGCTCTTCCTTTTTGGCTGGTCCCATTGCATAGATGCGCCCCTTCGGCAATTTCTGTCCCAACAACAGTTCAATGGTACAGTCTGAATGTCTGTGAGGCGGGAGCTCATCCTCCTCTTCCTTCTCAAACACTCTAGCCAAATCCCAATACTCGGGGGGAATGGTTAACAGCTCCTCCTGAGCTAGGCACACATGAGGACCCTCTGCTATTGGCTGTTGGCCCCATTCCGGGTCTCACCGGTGGCTCTGGCACTTAGGAGAAATGAACTGTATTTTTCCTTCATCCCACAAGATGTATGGGTTGTGTCCGTGCAACCATGGGGCCCCAAGGACTAAGAGGAACCTGGCGGTTGAGGTGATCACAAATGCTCTATTCTCCCAGTGTTCCCTCGCCCCAATTCGCAATGGGACAGTCTTGTACTCACACGGGTCCTTCATTGTAGAGCCATCCATTTGGGTAAATATCAGGGCGTCTTTTAATTTTACCACCCTCGCCTCCAACCCCGTAACCAGGGAGGGGTTGATAAGGTCCCTCCCGCACCCCGAGTCAATTAGGGCTCTCACCCATATATGCGTGCCAAGGCTGGGGTAAATCAAAGGCACAGTCACGTAAAAGAGGGAGGGAAAACTGCTCACCACATTAGGCGCCTCCGGGATCGGGCCCTGCTGCTCCGCGCCTCTTACAACAGGACCAATCCGTTTTCTGCTGGCTCGGGGTCATCTTCGCTGGAGTCCGCCTCTCCTTCTTCGGGAGCTGCCTGCAGAGCTTTGGCATATTTTGGCTTCTTCGCCGGCGTGGCGGGCGCACTTTTGCTGGTTCACCGGGCCCCTGTTTCCTGGGCCCTGATCCGCCGCAGTCGGCCGTGAAATGGCCCCGCTCCCCACATTTCAGACAGAGCCCTTGCTGCATATGCTGCTCTCGAGCCGATTCCACTGGCCGCGGCGGTTTTCCCTTCATCGCTTGAGGGGTTAGCCGACCTGCCGTCGCAATGTCCATACGTAGGGTGTGCCGGTGAGTTTCCGCACTCTCCGCTTCTTGCATCCAGGCTGGGAGGGAGACGGGATTCACAATCCTCAAGACCATCTCCCGAATCTCGGTATTCAGCCCCACTCTGTATAGTTCTGCCAACACAGGATGAGGCCAGGTTTGCACTTTGGCTGTGTGTAGCTTAAATTCAGAAGAGTATTCTCTCACCGATCACTTTCCCTGCTTAAGGGTGCGCAGGAACACCCTCGCTTTTGGTCCGGCATTCCGATCCTCGAATTGGGCTCACAACGCCCACATAAAAGCATCCAAATTCATCAGCTCTGGACCTTGGGCATTGTGCAGCCCCACATACCAGGCCGCCGCCGGTTCCCGGAGCTGATCTTTCCACAAACTTCATCACCCGGACCACAAAGTAGGAGAGTTCTTCCGGGTTCCCATCAAAGGTGGCTTCGATGAGGTCTTTCGGACGCGGTACCACCCATTCTCTCGGACTGCCAGGACATGGTGCTGGCACTGGGACCTCCGGCTGACCCGGCTGCAGGGCTTCCCCCGGCTGGGGCAACTGCTGCGGCGGGGCCGGCGGAAAAACCGGTCCTACGGGAACCACCGGTCGGACCTCCCTCTCCTCTCCTCTCGGATGGCTTGGACCACCAGCTGCGGAATCGCCTGGATCACCTCTTCCAGGGTTCGCTGCATTTGCTTTCTCTCCTGGTTCGCCACCTCCATCCTGTGGGCCAGTTCCAGACCCTCCTCAGGGGACACCTGAGCACCCTCTTAAACAAGTGTTTGTGTAACACTTCGTTTATCAAGTTCATGAAGACTCCCGGGGCCCCAGCAAGCCTAAATGGCATAAGCAAGTATTCAAACTGCCCAAGTGGGGTATTGAAAGCCGTTTTGTGTTCATCCCCCTCCCGAATGTGGACCCAATAGTAGGCATCCTGTAAATCCAGTTTGGTGAAGATTTTCCCCCGGGAAGCCTCTGCCAAGAGATCTTTAATCAAAGGGAGGGGGTAAGCGTTAGACATGGACACAGTGTTTAACCCCCAGTAGTCAGTGCACAGTCTCAGGCCCTGTCTTTCTTTTTCCAGAAGAGGATGGGGCAGCAAAGGGGAAGGAAGCTGGCCAGATGAAGCCTTGGGCGAAGTTTTTGTCAGTGAATTTGTGTAACTCCTTCTCGACTGGGCTGATCGCATATAATTTCCCCTTAGGCATACTGTGCCCTGGTAAAATCTCTATGGCACAGTCTGTTTTGCGGTGTATGTGGGAGCTCATCTGTTTCTTCTTCTTCTTTGAACACCCATGCCAGATCCCTATATTCTTTGGGGATGGAGTTGAGCTCCTCTTGGCCTAGGCATATCCACTTCGGCATGGAGGACGCCGCCTCCCCCCACTCGGGCTTCCATCCATGGCACTTACTTCAGGGGTCAGGGAAGTGCAACATGCCAGTACTCCACTGTACATAGGGGTCTTGGTCTCACAGCCAAGGGTTCCCTAGAACCATCGAGATCTGGGCCATCAGATTAATTACAAAGGCCCAGGTGCTTTCAGACCTGCTGGGTTGCGCCCTTCACAGCAGGTCCCAGCCTTTTCCCTGCGGCTGAGTGGCTTCATCTCCGCTTGAGGAAGCCTCGTCTGGGCTTCCCCCCACGTCAGCCTGGAGGGCCCTTGGCTGCTTGGGATGCGTTCCCCCCAGCTTCATCTGTGCCCCAGAGCTGCACCTCTCAGAGGTCTTCTCCTCCTGTGGTTTGAGGTCAGTGGGGCAGTTTGTGGTGAAGTGGCTAGGCTTTCTGCATCTCAAGCATACACTTTGCTTCATCCTCTGGTCTCGCATGGAGTCTCTGGCCTTGGGGTTGGTGCATCTTGATTAGGGCCATCCGGTTTTCAACTTCACTGGCATCTCTGATCCATCCACTGAGAGTCAGAGGGTTCCTTTGCCCTAGTACCTTCTCCAGGATGGCATGGGTCAGTCCCACTCGGTAGTGCTCGATGAGGACTCCTTTAGGCCATCCCAGCACCTTTGCTGTGTACATTTTGAACTCATTGGAATATTTATTTATTTATTATATTTTTATCCCGCTCTCCCTGCGAACAGGCTCAGGACGGCTAACAAACAAGGGCACCATGTGTCAAGTATAAAACATTAAAACACATAAAAACAACCATTTTATCAAAATTAAAGTGCTCAGTGATGTTAATATTAATCATTTAGTCGAATAAATTAAATTAAGATGGTGATCAGTGATGTTCCTCAAGCCCAAATCGGCAGTACTGCTCCATCCGCACTGTCTGGTTCCGCTGCCGTATATAGGTACCGGTAACATCTGATTGCTCCAGGGTTCTGACAGCTGGTTCCCCACTCAAGCAGCTGAAGTGGTTGCTTGGGGCACCAAATTGGCAGCAGGTGGCACTGTGGGAGGATGTGATGGGCGTGGCTTGTGATGGTGAGCTCCTCCCTGCTGTCACAGCAACCCGGTGGTGATGCCTGAGGCCCAGCTCAGGCGAGACAGGAAGAGGATGCTTGGTGTGTTTTGAGCTGGTCTTGCATAGCAGTCCTTTGTATCAACCCCTGGTGCCAGGCTTTGTTGTGAGCTTCCATGCCCCCACTTTGGGTATCCAGTCATGCAGCTGAATCACAGGCACTCACTTCTGTGCCCCCATCCTGAATGGTTCAAATCCAGCCAGTGCTGCTTGTTCTTATGGTGTCTTCTGTTCTGGCTTTTTGAATGAAGAGAGAGAAGACACGACAGTCTTCTCTGCAACCCTGTTGATCCAGTTGCTATGGAGTCCAGTTGTGGTGACCGGGTCACTTGTCAAGTAGCAATTGATCTTGAAGTGCTTCCCCACTATGTCAGAGGAATATCTGTGATGCTACAAAGATTAGACAAGCCCTCTTTGTGGCTATGGTGGAAGGGACTGGCCTCATTCCTTTGATCTTGAGTGATGGCAACCACCATACCTCCATAGTGCATTTTCCCTAGTTTTTGGTGGGATGGTGGAAATAAGTATTTCTTTGAATTTGATCAGGACTGGAATGAATCTCAGAGATCATGCCCCTGTCTCTTCACCATGACAGCCACAGTAATAACGAGCAGCTCTTTATGTCAGACCAAGTGGACTTTTTGATCCACCTGTTTCACCAGGTAGCAGCATGAACAATACTTTAGATTTTCCTCTTCCACCTCAATGTTGGTGTACAGCATGATCTTTTGACTTTTGAGATATTGTCGGTACCTGTTATTTGGGTGACTATATGTGGACTACAGAAAGACCACAAAGACAGACAGGTTGCTTACCTGTAATTGAACTTTCTTAAGTGGTCATCTCTGTTGTTGCATAACATGCTCTCCTCCGCCACTGCTGGATCCTCTCTTATCTTGCTACTTTGAGGGAGCTGAATACAGGATTCTGAACTGAGTAGGGAAGATGCTAACCTCTTTTCTTGAGCCGTGAGCAGAGAGGCAAAACTCACCCTCAGTGGAAAGGATTGGAGTGCCAATTTCTTGGCTACAGTTCCAGAACTTTCCAGATTTGATTCTGTATAGGTGCAGAACCCATATACATGTGACCATACAGATGACCACACAAAGGAACCAGTATCAACTGCTCAATATATTTTGTTTAAAGAAATGTATCTAAGGAATTTTTAAAAAATTATGTAAAAAAGAGAAAAAAGCAACTAAATAATATTTTAAAAAAGAAAGAAAAAGATATACTTGAAGACAAGATAAAAATATAACAGCTGTGGTGACAGATCTACATGTAAGTTTCTATAAATGGTTTCCGAATATCTAAAAATAAGTCCATACGCAGTTGCCATATATATGCCATGTGTTCAAATACAGATACAGTTCTACGGTCCTCAATCCATTGATTTACCGGAGGTGGGCTTTTATCTTCCCAGCTGTGGTAAGAACATGGACGGTCATTTTCATTGACCATCAGTTAGCCTCCAAGAGACAGGCAGATAGTTTAAAAGTACGCAAGAATCCTCAAAAGTCAGTAAACATTCTAATACAAAATTGATATCAATAATAACTTCTTCCCGGAAAAGCTGAATGACTTAACCGGAAGTCTGAATGTATCTAAGGAAACAACAATGCACTAATGTTATCCTTACCTATGAAATTTTCACAGTTGATTTGGAGCATCTGCGGACAGTCAAGGCCGATCGGCACCATCGCTTCTGTCAGGAAAATCACTGCAGCAGCCATTTTGTGTCGGCCAAGACAGGTGATTCTGTAAGTAAATACGAATAATGTTAAGTACTTTCTACATTTACAGCATCAGTCTCCAGAGCAGAGTGAAAAGAAGTTGACTCGGTTCTCACAGGTGCTTTAAGCCGAGCCGACAAGCCGACCGGGAGGAAGAAGATCAACAAAGACCTCCACAGGGTGCCAGTAGGGCAGTCCCCATCCCCAGTACATGTGGCCATAGGTAGGGATAATCGATTAACTGTAAGCCGCTCAGAGACCCCCTGGGGGTTCGAGCGGAGTAGAAAGTCGAAAGATAAATAAATAAATAAATAAATAAATAAATAAAAACATGATGTTTTTCAAAAGTTCTGTGGGGTTTTTGTGTATGTCTTTAAAAAGCAGTTCTAATGTGTGTGTTATGCTGGATATCATTGTATGCAAGAGTGTCTTTTTTGCATTTTGCATTTAATGCTCTAGAATCCCATAAGGAGCCCAGAATAAGAGCAATTCTTTCGCATCTCAATTCAGTTGTTTAAGAACAGGGGTCCCCAACCTTTTTGAGCCTGCGGGCACCGTTGGAATTTTGACGCAGGGTGATGGGCACAGCCAGAACGGATGCCACAAAATAGCTGCTCCAGGGGTAGAGCCAGCCACAAAGTGGCTGCCAGAGCTTACGTCAGTCACCCTGGAGATCCACGTGCTGTGTTGGTGGCAGCTGCGGCCAAAGCAATATTTTGAAAAATCTGCATAGCCAATCAAGAGCCTTCCTGGGCAGACACTCCACCTACTTCCTAAAAACACTTGGTAGGCTCCAGAAGAGGTGTAGGCGGGTGCCATGGTGCCCAGCCCTGTGGTAGAATACTGCTATGGTTACTGGCATGAAATTTACCAATGGAGTTATTCAGAGATCTTTTGCACAGGTTGTATCCCCCCCTCCCCCAAATCTCACTGTTTATAGTTCAGGGAATGTTTACTGTATTTGAAGTAACTTCAGGATGTCTGTTTCTAATCACTTAAGCCTTTTTTTTTTTTTTAATAGGTCTTCCTGTGTTTTCAAAGAATTGCTGCCGACATCCTTGACATCAAATTAAACAGAGCGGAAATAGAGCAATCACAGGTGATACTCCTGAGTTTGTGGCTTTTGCCAGCTGATTTATTTACTTTAAAGCTGTCAATTAATAATCTGTTTTACTGCAAGGTGTGGCAGCTTTGGGCTGTGTATTGTTTTCATACCAAAGCAAAATGTTACACTCTTTGCAGTCATAAAATTAAGCTTGCTTTTAGCTTTAACCTTCCCCCCCCCAAAAAAAAAGGTTCTTGCACATCCATAGGTGCCTAGCGCTCCCTGGTACATTTGGAGCCCTCTGTGCTTTTTTGGTTGAATCAGCAGTGGCTCCCTGGGCCATGTCTGAAGCTGCTGATGCAAAACTCCCTGAGGTTCTGTCCCCTTCACCAGGGAGCTGGTGAGGATTTTTGCACTTTGCTGGCAGAACAGTATTTTGGACCTGTCAACAGGTAAGTTGGTGAATGCCTGTGCAATAGAAGAGAAGCGTTGCAGGCCCCCCCTCCCCCTGGTCACAGAGGTCCCTGCTATCGGAGAGCTCCCAAGTGCCATGGCTGGGGAGAGGTTTGTCCTCCCCCTCGACAGTGCCTCTGAGTGCCCTGCTTCCCTTAGTGCTCTTGCATACTGTCCCTCATATGCGTTGCGTCGAAGCAAGCAAGAGCCTTTCTGCCTTCATGGCTTCTGTGCAGTCCCGCACAGTTCTGTGCATGCGCAAGCCTGCCGTGGAGAAAATCGTACAAGCTTCTAGCGCTTTCTCACTGCAAAGGGCATTCCCCCCCCCCCGCCATCCAGAGTGGAAGTTTCCCACCCAATGATTGGGAGAGGGGAGCAATCTTCCCTCAGGCTTCTCTTTGCTGCTGCTTGGAGAGGACCTGTTCTTCTAGAAGTCCTGCTGTCATGAGTTGAATTTCAAAATATCATCCTGTCTTCTTCTTTCCTTGCCTTCTCCTGAACTGTAGAGGATGGCTCTGTTTAAAAAGGGGCATAGACTGTGGCACAAAAATGGCCCAGTCTGATGAAAACGCTGTCTGAGGCTTGCAAATCATTTGTTAATCTCCTGCCGTACAATACATGAAACACGGGTTCAGTAACCTTGCTGTTGTATACAAGATAGGATTTAAACCAGGATTTTCCTTAGTCGTTTTCTTAACTGCTGAAGGTAGCCTATTGCACTGAAATCGTGTCTGCTGTGCGGAGATAACACTGTTTACTGTTGCTCTTCTGCAAAGATCTTCGTAGGATCGAGCTTCTGATGACACCATGAGGCTGGGAAGCCTCTGAATTATGGCTCCTGCCTCCCTGATAAGAGAATATGATTTTGGTCAGTAGGAACTCAAATGGAGAACGTGAGCAGCTCATAAATTTAGACCCCCTGCGCCAGCCATCTGTGTCCATTACCACTTTTTTGTTTTTAATATGAACTGAGGTTATCTTCAATTGTATATATTTATATAGCAAGCGGACCTGTAAAAGGTTCTGTGTTTTTCTTTAAAAGAAAATTAAGACATGATCCAGACCAGCCCCTCTGGTTTCACGGGGGCGCAATTAAAGTCAGTGGGATTTAAGCACTTGGGCTGGATCATACCTCCGGTGTGTTTTCATTTTGCTCATTCGTATATTTTAAAGTATAAGAAAGGGGGGAAAATGTTCATGAACGTCTTAAAAATATTAGCTGTATATCCAAAGTGCCTTAAAACATTTACATGTTGCACACATGGAGAACACCATTTGCCAAGGGTAGTGTAACGTAAGGCTGATTCAGCTGGCAATAGAAATATGTGTGTGCTTAAATTAATGAGCAGTTTATATAGATATGAGGCCTGAGCCAGCCGAAATTAAGCACTTGGATTTCAGCTGGGGAGATGGTTAACTCATTTTCCCATTAAGATTGATTCAAGTGGGTCGCTGTGTCGGTCTGAAGCAGTAGAACAACATTTGAGTCCTGTGGCACCTTTAAGACCAACAAAGTTTAATTCTGGGTATCAGCTTTTGTGTTCATGAACACAAAAGCTCATATCTTGAATAATCCTTTGTTGGTCTTAAAGGTGCCACGGGATTCACACTTTATTCTAATTTTCCCATAAAAATACATTAGATTTCAGTGCTTAGCTTTGGTTTGGTTTGTTGGTGCACTCAATCTGTTTGTCTGCTTTGAGAAAAGTCCACTTTTTCAAAAGCTTAGGAGAAGGAAAAGGAGATTGTAAGCCACTCTGAGACTCCAAGTGAAGGGCGGGGTATAAATCCAATCTCCTCCTCTTCTTCTTCTTCTAGAAAGCAAAACATTTCTAGACCCCAGCTGAGGGCTTTTTCTGGGGAATTACTCTGGACTTCAGAAACAAAAAATTGGGTCTGTGTGCACCAAGTGGCTGTATTTCAAGCAGCTGTGTGTGGTATGGATGAATTATTGCAGTTCCTTGCCACAGTTTAATTATACATAGTTTTCTAAAATGCTTAGAACAAAGCAGGGTTCAAAACAGAAATATAAAATATTTTTGGGAAAGTGTTTCCAACTGTCATACATTTTTCAGTGTGGAAAGTCTGTGACGGCCCTTCAGAGTCCTTTGACAGGGCAGAGTCCCGAACAGAGTCGCCCCCTTCTCATCCCACCGATTTCAACAGGCTACAAACAAAATTGCACTGTAAAACTTCCAAGTGTATGTGCACACGAAAGCTTCTACCCAGAATTAAACTTCGCTGGTCTTAAGGGTGCCCCCACTGGACCCTCCCTTTGTTCTGTTGCTTCCGACCGACACAGCCGCCCACCTGAGTCTATAGCAGGATATGATGCTGTCACATATATTTTTTTACCCCACATTTATATTTCTATCCCACCATTCTCCCAGTGGGACTGAAAATAGATCACAACCTTAATTTAAAAAACAGACACAGCAGTAACTTTAAAGCAGCAGAAGAATACCGATCCCTAAATACCACCAAAAGTGGTTATATAGGAGCAGCTGCCTGAATAGCTGTGCCTTTGGCTGCCTTTTAAAAGGCAGCAACAAGTAAGCCTTTTTGATATTGGCTGGGAGGCCGTTCCACCATGGGGATGCCACTAAACAGGTTCTAGGGCAGATGGTCACCGCTCTCACTTGCAGGGTGGAATGTTAAGCATGCCTCGTTCAACCTAACGAGGGTGGCTCTTGGGCGATGTACAGGATGCGTGTCTGCCCTGTGTGGTATATGGAACACGGTGGCTTTTGTGTGTTGTTCCTGTTCATTTGTGTCGCTCACTTCTCCTTTTCTGACTGTTCATCTCTCTCTCTCTCTTTTGTTTTCTCCCCCCCCCCACTGACCTCCTTGCTGTTGGTCTTCTGTTTGGCACGTGGCTGCAGCACGTTGTCAGGGCAGGACTAGTGAAGTATCCTGAAGATGATAACGAACTGGCCGACAGCTCCAGCTGTCAGAGTCAAATCTGTTCAGTGCAGTAGGTCAGGCGGTACAGTAAAACAATTTGACGTTACTATTTTGTGTATATGAAATAGTAACTAATGTGGTATTATATGTCCTTTAGATTTGTACTTTTGCAAGGGATAGAGCGTAATGCAATCATTTCAGGGCAGGCAACCATCAGAGTGCTCCGTTTGGCTCCCCCCCCCCCCCCCTATAGTGTATTAGGCCTTTCTTCTGGTGTCCCTGCACTACAAGTAACATCTGGATCAGAACGTGCTCTCGATATTTTATCAGCACAGAATTTTGGCAAAATATCACAGCTTATTTATTTATTTATTTATTTATTTATTTATTTAATCCGATTTCTATCCCGCCTTGCCTGACAAGCAGGCTCAAGGCGGCGTACAATAAAAATTTACAATAAAAACAGATAAAATTCTAACAATAAACTATAAAGTGCAGATTGAATACAAACAGTAACGTGCAGATGGCGATCGTTGAAGTTGTTCCCGTATGACTAGACCAGTATCCCAAAGAAAGTGCCAATAATAGATGTTCAGTAGCTCGTTCAGTGGCAGCTCCTAATCAAAAGCCTCATGGAAGAGCTTGGTTTTACAGGCCCTGCAGAACTGTAGAAGGTCCCGCAGGGCCCTGATGTCCTCCGGGAGCTCGTTCCACCAGTATGGAGCTGCCACTGAGAAGGCCCTAGATCTGGTGATAGTCAGTCTGGCATCCTTGGGGCCAGGGACAGTCAGGCGGTCTTGAGTCCCCGACCTCAGTGATCTCTGGGGAACATGTGGGGAAAGGCGGTCCCTCAGGTAGGCAGGCCCCCGGCCCTATAGGGCTTTAAAGGTCAAAACCAGCACCTTGAAGCGCATCCGGTCTGCTATTGACAGCCAGTGCAGCTCCCTCAGGACAGGTCGGATGTGCTCTTGAACAGAGAAGCCCATCAGCAGCCTGGCTGCTGTATTCTGCACTTGTTTGTTCCTGGGACAGATTGATGTGTCAGCAGGTGCTAGGCCACCGTGAACAGCTGGGATAGTTGTGGTGAACTAGCTGATGCTCTAGTAGCAGAGAAGGAACGTTTCTTTGCTGACATCGCTGCTGCTCCGTAGGTCTTCCAGTGGGCTCTGTAGCATAAGGTGTCAGATTCAGTCTGGGTTTCCCACCAGTGATATTCTAGATCTCTCCTGGCCCTTTTCAGTCTACCCAGTTCTGTGGTAAACCAGCGAGCCGGTCTTCACCTCAAGGGCAGGAGTGGTCAGCGAGGGGCAACCTCATCGACAGCTTCAAGGAGCTTCATGTTCCCTTAGCGATCAGAGCCTCTGGCACCAGCCTCTGCTTGGGCTGTTTGGAAGGCTCTCCAAGCGTTGCACCATTTTCTAGCATCAAATTCGACTAAACTGAAAAAAACCCAACTCATTCTTTCATGAGAAGTGTTGCCTGCTATTAAAAGGTAGGTGACGCTGAAGCAAAATGGGGAGGACTTTCAGAAAAATTTCTTCCCCCTGTAAAACCACCTCTCTTCTTTTTGCTGGTGTGTGAGAGGCTGTGCTGCAAGATCTTTTCACTCGGGTCCAAGGGGGAAACCAGTAAAGTGTTCCCTTATTCTGACGTTCCCAGGCCATCTCTCGCTCCCCCTGTCCAGTCGCCCCTGTTTGACTAAGTGGGGCATGGTGTGGCTGGGGAGCCTCCTCTGAGGGCACGTTGGAATAGGCTTCCTCGTCCGCATTTTGCTCCAGCTGAACTAGCCAGGCAGCACTTGCATTTAGCAAAACCGAGACTGGGAGAAACGTGTGCCCCGCAGCCGGCAGCAAAACTGTTGGTGCCGCATGGCAAAGCAGGTTGGCAACAGAGGCACGTTCCCTCCCTCCCTCTTCCGTTTGAAGTGTGGACCACAGAATGAATTTCGCCTCAGCAATGCAGTCAGGGAGCCAGTTCAGGCCGCTTGCTGTGTGGGGTTGTCTTGTTTGCTATTTGATTGCTGGTTGATTCAGAGTTGAAAGAGGAAGAAACAGTGTTGAAATAGGAGCACTCATGGGACCGTGAACATGTGCAAAAGAAAAAAGAAAAAGGTGATTAGGGGTGGTATTTTAAAAAGGGTGTTTTTTACCCCTCAGGCCCCACTCTTTGCAGCAGAAATTTCAAAATTTGAGCACACGGCTGTGAAGAAGCCAACGGAACTTGTTACAAGAACACTTTCCCCCTTATTTGGAATCAAGGAATTTTTTTAGAATTAGTATCAGGACATACCATAATCTTTATGCATGATTTCCAGGAAAAGAGGACGGCCTCATGCGCACCTTCTGACTAGCTCTTTCTTTTGAATGCTCCATATTTCATAGCCAGGTCTCTGTCTTCCAGGGTGAGCCATTAACATATGAAATGTTTTACCAGCACTTTGGAAAGACGTTTCCTTTTGGATTCTCTCACTATAACCTAGTCTCTCTCTCTCTCTCTTTTTATGACAGAGGGTGGTGAAGGCAGATATTGTAAACTACAGCCAGGAGCCCGTGTCGAGAAAAGTTAACTCTCCTAGAAGCTCGATGTGTACAATTCAATGAATGTTTTCTCCTCTCTCTCTCTTTTTTTTGTTATTTATCTCCTTCAGTGGCTCTACTGCCTATGCAAAGGCATGTTGTTTTAACCGTGAACATTTCTCTTGGGCAGTTAGAGATTCCGACCAGTTACTACCCCTTTGTGCATCGACCAACAGCGGGCAGTTTCCTTGGCTAGCCAAGGCTTGGATGTTTGGGACCACACACTTTGTAGAAAATAAGATAGAGGTCTAGATATCTATATTCTTGTGAACTATATATTTCCGTAAACCAGTGTAACTATGTAAACAGATGTCCTTTTACAGATCTTGTTAGAATATTTCAGGGGGGGAAAGTATAAATTATATGACATGAAAGGCGATGCTTGAAAATAAACCAGTCCAGTTAAAATATTGTTTGTTTTCATGCCTGATATTTTTTTTTTTGGGGGGGGGGGTTGTTCTTGCTTTTTATTCAAATCAGTTTGAGTCTAGTGGCACCTTTAAGACCAACAAAGTTTACTTGGTTGGTCTTGAAGGTGCCACTGGACTCAAACTTAGTTCTGTTGCTTCAGACCAACACGGCGACCCACCTGGATCTATTGAAATTCACGTAATTTATTTATGTGCTTCACTTCCAATCTGCCTTTCTCCCTGAAACTCAACAACACACTGAAGAGGGCAAAATAGTGAGAGCCCGGGTAGTACAGAGATTAAAGCATTAGACCAGGACTGGGGAGACTCTGGTCCAAAGCCTCACAGCTGACCTTGTGCCAATCACTCTCATCCAGCCTATCCCATGGGGTTAGTCTCCGGATACAATGGAGAAGAGGAAGCTTGAGCCGAGTCACCGTCTGGCCTGGAGCGTGGAGGAGGGAGTGTGAGCACTTGTGTGAGGCGGGGGGGGGGGGGGGGGCTCAGGGGGGCGGGTCTCAAGCAAGGCACAATACTTCAAGAGTCATGAACACAGCTGTATTGACAAGGTTGCTCTCACAGTGCTCTCCCATGCAGAGGAGTCACTTCACTCCCTGTGCCAGCTACCTGGTGCCCTCTCACTGCCCCGTGTGTCCTGCCTTTGCCTCCACCTCCCCAACAGTTGTAGTCATCCAGGACACCAAGGGAGTGCCCCCTCGCTTCCTCTCCAGCGCTGCCCATACCAGCTGAAGGGCATGCCTTTCCCTGCTCAGGGCCATGGCCATGCCCACCAGCCAGCTGTGGGTTTAGCTTTTGAACTGCCACTGTTGCCATGCCCTCACCCCATCGGCAGGCCCTGTAGGCATATTTGTCTGCCAACTGACGCTCCTTAGAGGACGATGCCATAAAAATGGGCTAGAATTGCAAACTCTCTATAGCTTGGCTAACAGAATCTGTTCTCCCCCAAATTTAGGGATCTTCCAGCTGTATATCTTTATCAACTTATAGCTCCAAATTTGCGCAGAGCCATCTCCTTGGCCAGATTTAATGTTCTTCCTTCTGCTCTTCTCTGGCAGATTCCAGGGGATCCCCTATTCCAGCAGGTGCTGTCCTTGTAGGAAGGACTGTGTTGAAACCGTCCCCCATGTTCTCCTTCAGTGTTCCTTTTATTTGGTGCCCCGCCAGGATCTTTTGTATCCTATATTACCTTAGTTCCCAGAGATTCCTGATGATTTTAAGGTTCTGTTTTTAGTTGATACTCCAGATGCGGAAATAACAGAAATAGTAGCAAGGTTTCTTCTTAGCACTATGGCGATACGTTCTGATAAGTAACCACTAGGTTTTTCTATTTTTATGCTGTTTTCCTGCGCCGTAGCTCCAATTTTACCCTATATTGATTTGTATTTTCCGATCTATATTTAACCTGATCTCCTATTGTATGCATATACATCTCCCTTATATATAAAAGCCGAATGGTGGTGGCATTTCTCTAGAACATTCCACATGCTCTGTAATTGGTTGGCGCCCTGGTGTGTCACTCAGAATCTGTCCCTATCCACTGGCTGCATTGCTTGAGTCTCGCCTCCAACATTCTAAACAGTTTGCTGTTCCTCCCCCCCCCATAGCCAGTCAGAACACAGAGGTTATTTGCATATGCAGCCTTATTGGCCTTTGCCTCGGAACACAGAGGTCGTTTGCATATGCGACTTGATTGGCTTTTGCCTCTAACATTCTAAACAGTTTGCTGTTCTGAGGTAAAATATGTCCAATCTCCAGGTGAGAGCGGGAGATCACTCAGAATTACAACTGCTTTCTAGATGGCAGAGATCAGTTCCCCTGGAGAAAATCGTGGGCTCTGTATCCTTATATGCTGCTGAGGTGGCCCCTGTATGACAGCCAATGTCACGTAGCAGTCAGGGTTTCAGAGCACGGGAGAGGCTGCAGGTGTGTGGGGGGTGGAAAGCTGAAGAGTGAGGGGGATATAAAGGTAGGTTGATGATTGGCTGGGAAGGAGATAGGGTTGCCAACTCCAGGTGGGAAATTCCTGGAGATGTGAGGGATGGAGCCTGGAGAGGGTGAGGTTTCAGGAGGCGTGGGAACTCGGACAGGTACAAAGCCATAGACTCCACCCTCCAAACCAACTATTCCCTTCTGGGGAACCATTGTTGCCAGTCTCCAGGTGAGGGCTGGAGATCACTCAAAATTACAACTGTTCTTTAGGTAGCAGAGATCAGTTCCTCTGGAGAAAATGGTGGACTCAGTGTCATTATACCCTGCTGAGGTCGCCACAGCAAATTGACACTGAGTGTCCAAGGCCGGGGCACCCGTCCAGAGCCTCTTTCTAGAGGCCGTTGTATTTATTTCCACAATGAACCTTTTTCCTAGTATGCCAATAAAGGCTTGTTAAAGTCAAAAATGTGCTACAAGCTTTGGCATAGCCAGAGTTAGTCTTTGACTCTGTGGAACCACAGAGGGAAGAAAAGGATGGCCATAAGACACAGTACTGAAGTCCGGAAACCTAGAGTTGCTCCTCGACTTTGTAAATCTTTTAAAGTGGATTTATGTTTGGGGACAGTCCACCGTGCAATTGCCTGCTTCTGAGGAGCCCAGTGAGGCTGCCCCGAGAGTGCCAGGCAGCCTTCTGTGGCCTCTTCTGCTTGCTGCCTCCCCCCTGGGCAGTGGGAGCTCTGGGAGACTGCCCCTGGCCACCATTAGCTGAGCAGAGGAGGGGAGGCAATGCTAGCCGGGGGCACCTGGTCTGTGAGAGGAGCACGGGAGAGGGAACTGTGGCAAATGGGGACCCCTGGGAGAAGGCAGGAGGCACAGCAGGCCAAAAGCAGCCCTGGGAAAGGCAGTTTGGGCCTCAGCCTTAAGGAGGAAGGCCTAGGAGAGGCTTCCAAGGACTTGGAGGGGAAATGGCAGGCTGGGGAGGGCAGCGGGACGACAGCCCATTAGCCGGGAGGCCAGGCACTGAAGAAGTTTGGGAAGCATTGGAGGGAACCCAGGGAAGTCCTGCCCCAGGTGCTCCTTTATAAGGCCTACCTGGAGATCGCCAAGGAGGAAGGAGGCTGGGTCTTGTCCTCAAAGCCAGAGGGCAGACAGGCTGGATGGAAAAGAAACCAGAGTGAGGCATCTCTCACAGGTGTGAGAAGCCCGAAGGTGCCCCCCCCCCACTCCAGCCTGTGACCTCTGGAGCCTGACAAATTGAAGGGCACTCATCACAAACAAAATATGTTTTCCCCGAAACAAAGCTGGTGTTGGGTTTCAAACACCATGTGCCAGTTAAATGTCAGGTGTGTTTTCAACCCCCCCGCCTCACAAATTCTCTTCCCATGCAGAATACCTTTTACAATCTGCTTTCTAGTTATTGTAAGCATCTGTGTTTAATTTACAGACCTTCTACTCAAAGATGAGAAAGCAAAAGCCCTGAAGTTTCCAAGATCGGATCCCTGTTTTTGAGCTTGCCGTAGCAAGCGGCTTCTGCCTGGAGTTGGGTCTCCTGTCCCATTTTACATTTGTTCTCATCCAGGGGTCATTTCGTAGAAAAAGAGGTGCAGGAGCTCATTAGCATTACTTATGTGCATATGCTACACCCCCTGACATCACCGGAAGTGTGTCAGAAGGCAACACCCACCACTCAGGCTCCACTGGACTGTTTTGGATTGCTAGCTATGGGGGGGGGGGGCGTGCAGATCTGACCTCACAGAGGAGGGAGCGCTTGTACCTGAAGGTGGGATGGGGGGGGGGCTCTACAACTTACCTGGCTGCTTCTTGCTCTGACTGAGGGCTGCTGAGAGCAGGGGGCGGGGCTTGTTGCATGTGCCCGCCCCCTGGGCTCCTTACTGCCAGAGCTCCGCTCCTGTGGGCTCCCGCAGGAAATGACCCCTGCTCTCATCACATTTTTTCCTAACACGATCATTTTCAATTGGTGTGGGTGCATAAAAAGTGTCATTGGAACAGTTGACTCAAAATGGTTTTAGTTTCAATAGTCTGCCAGAATCCAGACATAAGAATGTGCCAATTTGACTGTGTTTTGGACAGTGTAGAACCCCCACCCCCCACAGTGGCCTTACCCTCAATCGGATGAGTTTATCATATTGAGAGCTTCGTATTGTTGCCCTCAGCAACATAGCGCTGAACTGGATGGCCCCAGCTAGCCCAGTCTCATCAGATCTCGGAAGCTAAGCTGGGTCGGCCCCAGCTAGTATTTAGATGGGAGACCACCAAGGCACACCAGGGTCGTGACATGGAGGCAGGCCATGGCAAACCACCTCTGAATGTCTCTTGCCTTGTAAACCCTACGGGGTCACCATCAGTCAGCTGTGATGTGACGGCAGTTTCCACCAACACTAGCATAAGCCTGCCTCCTACTGAAGAGGAGCCCCATTTCTTGGCACTGTTAAATCATTTTTTAAAAAAAATAGATGAATCATTGCTTTTGGGACTTACAGCATGGTGACCCCGCAACGAAGCAACGAAGGAGAGATGAGTCAAGCCAACTGGGGTAGGCCAAATGCACGGAGAGTCGAATACCAGACCACATATTAAAGCACACCATGTCTTCATTTGTATTGTCTGGATCAATGCCCTGACATACAAACACGAGCTGGATCATCTTGGTGGGATTTGGGGAGGTATTTTGATTTCTATCTAGGAAAAAATGAAGTGCGATTTCTGGATCTACTCTTGTATTTGTCAAAAAAAAGGATGAGGTGATGCTTTAAGCCACTTAATGGAAACGTTCGAGAGAAATGTTGACCTCCCTCTTCAAAATTCATTTGCTTTTTAAAATTTCTCCGTAGCCTTGAGAGAAAGAGCAAAGCATAAACCAGCATTGGCAGAAATGGATTGCCCAGGCCACTGACGTGTAATTTGGCTCTCCTTGATAACAATGCAACAGAGGTCTTCCTTATTCATATTAATAGCCCATTTTAACATTTGTTCTTTAACAGTTTCATCTTCAGTATACCATTTTAACAACACCTTATACATTTTAGAAATATGGAAACCTGGGAATATTTGTGGAAAAATTCTATTAAGATCTCGACATGTACTAATGTTAAAGAAAACTGTTATAAGATGATGTATAGGTGGTACATGACACCTAAGAAAATTGCAAATATGAATCAAAATATGTCAAACAAATGCTGGAAATGTAAGAGGCATGAGGGCTCATTTTATCATATGTGGTGGACTTGTGAGAAAGCTGTAGACTTTTGGACAAAAGTCCACAATGAAATGCAAAAAATATTGAAATGTTCTTTTAAAAAAGCACCGGAAATTCTGCTTTTGGGACTTAAAATGGAAGAAGTCAATACGACTAAAAAGACTTTACTCTGGTACCTGATAGTGACAGCGAGAATGATTTATGCTCAGTTTTGGAAGACAGAAAAGGTACCAGAGGTTGAAGAATGGATACAAAAAGTTCTGTTCATGGCACAAATGGATAAGATTACAAAAAAACTGAATAACAAAGAAGACGATGAGTTTTTTGGAGAATGGAATGACTTTAAAATTTATCTGGAAAAGAACTGGGATGTGAAACAAAACTTAATATGTTTAGATCAATATTAAGTCAAATGATGTTATCTTTAGATTGTAATGATGAGAAACTGATATTGTTGATGATATGAAGTAATTTGGAGCAGGGGTGGAAGCATTGTGGGAAGCCATTGGAGGGAGGGGAGGAACTGGGAATGGGGTAGACAATTGATAGAATGAAATGTTTTATATGTTGTATTCCTGAGAAAATAAAATTTGTTTACCAAAAAAAAAAAAAAACAAAAAACAAAACAATGCAACAGAGGTCTTGATTGCAGTTGTAAAATGGTTTGCATAGCCCTTAATACACTGGGAGAGTTCTCAGTGAAGACCCACTTCCTAATGGAAAGGAGGAAATGAAAGACTCCTATGCTGGTTTATTATTTCCTTTTTCACAAATGCAAGTTATTTCAGGGCCATTTACACACACAAGGGCTTCAATGTGTATATGTTGCGGAACTACATTGTATACTTGCTAGAGTATTTGCGTGCAAAACATTTAACATACCTTGTTTAAGTTTAATGGACCAGGCCATAACTCAGCCAACAGAAGACATGTTTTGCCTCCAGAAGGTCTCCAGTTCCATCCTTGTTGTCTCCACTTAAGTCTCAGTGCTGGGTGAGTTGGACTGTACCTGGCTAGGTACAGCCAGCGTGGTGTAGTGGTTAGAGTGCTGGACTGGGAGACCCAGATTTGAATCCCCACTCTGCCATGGAAACTTGCTAGTTATGAGCAATGCTCCCTCTAAGGCTGGGGTGTCAGACATGCGGCCCGGGGGCCAGATCAGGCCCCCAGAGGGCTTCTATCAGGCCCGCAAGGGACTGGCTGTCTCCTGCTTCTTCCTCCAGTTCTGCTGCTGCTGCCATGTCATGGCTTGCTTTCCCAGACTGACTCAATCGCTCAGGGGAGATGGATAGGCAAGCTTCTGCTCCCTGCACAGGGCTGAGGCTCCTCCCCCTCCCAGATTGCTACAGCACAGACATTCTGATGCAATCATTCAGAGCAAGAAGTGTCAGTTCTCCCTCTGAGGTGGAGGCCATCTTGTGGGTGATTCCCAACCATCTCTTAGGGAGGCAGGAACTTCAAACTGTTTCCTGTTTCCTGTGTTGGGAGTCGCCCTCAACTCAGTTTTCTTCCTGCCTCAGTAGGGAGAGCAGTAAAAATTTGGCTTCGCTTCTACTTTCACTATTTCAAACTGCTTATCTTTCTCTTCTTTCCTGTTTTTCCTTCATAATTCTCGATAATCTACCTCAGTTCACTTTCTCTGTCTTAACAAAACAAAACAAAAAATCCCCTCAACTGTCACTTTGTTTCTTTCTGCGAGACTCCTCTCCCAAAAGCGGCTATGGCACGCAAGGGAGACATTGATGGCTTTTTATCCTCTGGGGAAATCGATGGGGAGGAAAGTAGAAAAGATCGCGCAGGGCGAAAAAGAGGCCTGGACGGCAGCGATCGACAGGCAGATGCGCATAGCGCGGCCAAGCGCGCCAAAAGCTCCCACACGCTCCAGGAGTCTCCAAACATGGCGGCAGCCATTTTGATGAGTGACCCGAGACTGTGTGTCTGAGCGGGTCCGACCTAGCAGCGAGTACTCTAATAGAGGCTGCCCGGGAACATGACGGAGAAGCGGAAGGCTCTTCTCACAGAGGTAACGCTGATGACGCTGCCTCGGCTCCCTTGTCCCCCAGAGTCATGTCTTATTTTAGGAGAGCCATGAGGCAAGAGATAGTCCGTTTTTGCAGATCAGGGGGTCGTTCTAGTAGATCTCCGTCATCTTCCCCTTCCCCCCCCTCCTCCGAAAAAAGGTCTTGCCCCCACATCCGAAAAAGGGAAAGAAAACGTGGCCTACGAAGGCAGCAATAAAAGGCTTCCCCAAGCAGAAACACCTGTCAGGTATTCTTCAGGGGGAGGGAGAGGAGGACTCTGATGCCTCCAGTGATAGAGAGGAGGGTGAGTTTAGCTCCAACGCAGAGGAGGAAGACCAGATTTCTATTCCTCCTGAGCAGTCCTTCAGATTTTTTAAAACAGAGGACCTCCATTACTTGCTGTCTAAGACAGTTTCTGCCCTTAAGATCCAAAATCTACAAAGAGCAGGGACCAAGCGTTCAGAGGATCAGGAGTTACACGAGGGGTCTGAAATTACT
>NW_015164708.1:232250-266387 GCF_001447785.1 Gekko japonicus | reverse complement strand
TCCAATCAAACTCCCGGTATCAGACGACATGTTGATGCAGGGCCCGATTCGTCATCCCGATCCAGGGTGGTTCTGTCTGACCGCTTGGAAGTTGAGAGGAACAAATTCTCCACACTAGGTTATACAGAGACCGTTATAGACACCATCATGGCATCCAGAAGAGTATCCACGTCACGCATTTATAACGTAACCTGGAAAGCCTTTGTGCGATGGGCACGGCGGAAGAAAGTTGACCCCTTACATCCATCCATTGCCTCTATTCTAAATTTTCTCCAAGATGGGAGAACATCTGTGACATCCTCATGTTGTACGGTTTCTTAAAGGGGCATCCGCAAAAGACCCTCCGCAAGCTCACAGGTTTCCAACGTGGAGACTTAACACGGTGCTCACAGCTCTCACCAAACACCCGTTTGAGCCTTTAAAGGAAATCCCTCTAAAGTTCCTTCGTATGAAATCGTTATTCCTGGTAGCCATCACTTCTGCCAGAAGAATCTCGGAATTGGGCGCACTTTCTATACAAAAAGAACTCTGTATCTTTCACAAAGATAAGGTGGTGCTGAGAACGGATCCAACATTCCGTCGCAAGGTGTGCTCAAAATTTCATAAGACTCAAGAAATCTACCTGCCGTCTTTCTGCCCTGATCTGAAACATACATAAGAAAAGATTTGGCATACTCTAGATGTCCAGAGAATGCTGAAGTGTTACCTTACTCGAACGGCCGCGTTCAGAAAGACAGAGGCTATGTTCATCAACATCTCTCCTCCGCACACAGGGAGGAAGATGTCAAATTCCGCTATTAGCAACACCATCAGAATTTGCATTGCAGAAGCATACAAAGCAATGAACCAACAGGTGCCGACTGGCATTACCGCCCACTCTCTGAGAAGTACAGCAGCTAACGCTGCATTTGCCAACAGGGCCTCAGTAGAGGAAGTTTGTAGGGCTGCTACCTGGGCATCATTGTCTACCTTTATCAGGCATTATAAAATAAACGTGTTTGATTCTGCCGATGCAGCTTTTGGGAGACGGGTTTTGCAATCTATCCTGTCTCTACATGACGACCATCCCTCCCAAACTTAGGGACACTGCTCGGGGAGGTCCCACAAGATGGCCTCCACCTCAGAGGGAGAATGACCATTGGCTACTCACCGTGAAGGGTCCTTCTCCTCTGAGGCTTGGAGGACATCTTGGCCCTCCCGGGTCGTCATAAGCTTCTTATTATGTATAAATGTTCCTTTCTTACCTCGTATTGCATGTTTTCTCTTCTATACAGTTCCGATCTGTTTGGTTAACACCGTTATCTGAGTTTTATTATCAATGTTTAGCTTTCATACTGCTTTCGGAGTCACAAAACTGAGTTGAGGGCGACTCCCAACACAGGAAACAGGAAACAGTTTGAAGTTCCTGCCTCCCTAAGAGATGGTTGGGAATCACCCACAAGATGTCCTCCAAGCCTCAGAGGAGAAGGACCCTTCACGGTGAGTAGCCAATGGTCATTATCAGAGACTATGAAATAAACAAAATATTGCAAGAATGCTAATGTTTCAGGCATGTTTTTATTTTAAGTAAAAAAAAATATCTTTGTGTTTGCGTCCTTTATCAAGTTTATATCTCCGCTCCCTGGCATTACATTTTATGACACACATGGCCCGGCCCAACAAAGCCCAATTTATGTAAAATCCAGCCCTTCATAACAAATGAGTTCGACACCCCTGCTCTAAGGTATGGAGTCTCGTGAGCAAAAATTCTACGTTGTGAGCGAGCGATTTGGCTACTGCATAAATTAGTTTGCTCTGGAGCCATGCTTCCTGAGCGAAGACAAAAATGTGTGATCCAGAGGCTAAAAAACTGTGAGCTAGCTCACACTAACTCAGCTTAGAGGGAACACTGTTTATGAGTTCCATTTTGAAGCAGTGAGGTGCACCCCTAAGCAGCCCCACCAGCAACCAGGACCCGATGCATAGCACCCTAATCAGACTATGGACTAATCTACTAATTGTTTTGTGTGGTGAGGGTAACAGGACACTGTCAAGGCAGACCTTGCCTCGGTGCAGTAACATAACCAAGCTTTACTTGGGTTTGGTCTCAGTAATTCCTGAATAACACACACCACAAAGCAAAAGAAGGCTTTTTTCCCCAATAAATTCAAGGAAAGATACGGAAAACAAGGCATATAGTTCAGTGGCAGTAAAAATGCACAACAGTTACATAACTGACTAGCTATCTTGCTTGGGTTCTAACACAGCACAGTTGGTTCTGAAAGCACAATGTTCCAGAGCATGAGACACATTTTCTTGGTAGGGACGAAGGGTAAAAGGGAATAACCATGCTTATAGATAAACACTGCCCATAACCTGAACTCAACCAATCCCTGGGGCAGTATCCATGGAACATTCCAGGGTACAAGTGAGTTCCCCCTCCCATACCAGAGTTGCAGCTGAATTGCGTGAGTGAATTAAAAGGCCTGAGTGGATGGGCTTGAGTAACCACCAGCGTGGGAAGTTGGCCAACACCTGCAGAGAATCAGGGAACAGTGAACTTAGCTGGAAAGGACTGGGAAAGTCCTTTAAGATGGCTTCTGTCTTGATAGGCATTGGGCTCAGATCCCCCTTCTGTGGTGCAGCATCAGGAAAGAGCAATAATTGGACTGAATCTCTGCATGCACAACAGCACTGCCTGCATGGGGCTTTTGAGTATTTGTGCCCCACACATCTATGAGCAAGACTCTTATTTTGGGTAAGGAGCGTATCCTCTGGGTAGATGGGGGAGGGGCATTCCTAGTCACAATGCAGAAGTTGAGGACTGGCGCTCTAGGAGTTAACCACAGCGAGATGGCATCTCCATTTGCTTCTCCCAGCAGGGAATTTTTAAGGGCAAAGAGATCAAAGTGTGTGTGTGTGTGTGATGTTTTAATTTACTTGCTGAATCTGCATTTGAAAGATGGTGCTTTGTATTTATGCTTTGCATTTTTACAAAGGCGAGACTCCCATCTTTAGAGGGGAGCAAAGCCCCAGTCAAAAGAAAGGCGTTATGCCAATAAAGGTCTATGTATATGTATATGTAAAAGAAAGGCTTACTGCAGAACTGTTGCTCATTAATGGAAACTGAGCAGATCGTTGTTTTACTTCCATGTCCTGATGACTCTGGCCTGGGGTCTGACCTCTTCAGAGGAGCTGAATTTCAAGTTATGAAAAATGCACCTCTCTAGAGAAGTCCCAAAGAGAGGGGAATGGCAACGAGTTGGAAAATAACCTTCAAAATAACAAACTTTCCATCAGTGTGTCGTTGTGACTGCCATGGCTTTTCTTCTCCAGTACTAAAAGCACACAGTCCCCATCCCACACCCCCATTTAAAGCCTTAGTATTTTGTTTTTTAATGCAGTGATCTTTGCTAACCTTTTTTATCCTGTTATGCTCAACAGATCCCCTGCATAACTGGTGGAAAATAACCAGTGTGTATTAGGGTTTACAAGTGCTATTACGGTCTGCAAGGATATTTGGGAGGCATCTCATTTCCCTTTCCTGAAAGCCCCCATAGCTTCTCCCCCTGCTCTTGCCTCCTTCTCTCCTCCCTCCTTCTCTTCCTCACTCCGAACAGCAGTGTTCCCTCTAGGCTGAGTTAGTGTGAACTAGCTTACAGTTTTTTACCCTCCAGCTCACAAATTTTTGTCTTCTCTCAGGAAGGATGGCTCCAGAGCAAACTATGCAGCAGCCAAATTGCTCACTCACAATTTTAATGCCAGTAGCTCACAAGACTCCACAGCTTAGAGAGAGCATTGCACAGCCAACCTTTTACATCTGTGCAATCAGCAGCATCTGTTCATAAAGAGATTACAAGAAGTGATTGCAGGATTAACTAAGTACATGGGCAGAAGTATGGGATTAAACTAGATATATTGTCAAGGAAGAATGTGCAAAGACTATTCCTGTAGCTAAAAGAAATGAAAAGCCTTAATGGATGAGGGATGAAATGTAAAATTGTTAAAGAGAGACAAAAAAGAAAAGTAAAAGGTGGCAGAAATAGAATCAAAAGTCTAAATGCAGTGTTCCAGTGCATCCACAGTTAGATGATGGAGATAAAGAGAAGCATTATAATAACAAAGAGACAAAGAGAAGTATTATAATAACCAGTACAAAGACATAGACGCGAACAGCAAAAATGGAAGAACAAGAGATCTGTTCCAAAAGATCCAAGAAATCAAAAGGAAATGTTAGGCATGCTTAAAGATCAACATAGAAAAGCATCAACTGAACAGGACAAAATTAAGAAAAGATGGGAGCAATACACTAAAGAATGCAGATGAAATGAGAGGATGACAGATTCCTTCAAAAAAGAAACTCAGAAGAACCTACAATTTTAGAAAGTGAAGTGAAAGCCGCACTGAGTGCAACTGGGAGAAACAGATCACAAGGAGTAGATGGGGTATCAATAAAGCTATTCTAAGCCACAGATATGGAGTTCATCAGAATTTTAACAAGAATATGCCACAAATATGGGGGGGGAAACAATGGCCCACAGACTGGAAACAGTCAGTTTACATTCCAATTCCAAAAAAGGAGATGTCAAAGACTGCAGCAACTATCAGACCATCACAATTTCTCATGTGTGAAAAGTGAGAAATACCAGATGTTCAAGATGGATGCAGAAAAGGAAGTGGCATGAGAGATCATATGGCAAATTTATGTTGGTTACTGGAACATGCAAGAGGATTTCGGGGGGGGGGACACTTCTGTTTCATGGATTACAACAAAGTGTTTGAGTATGTGGATCATGAAAAGCTTTGGTTGGTTCTGAAAGAAATGGGTGTGTCACCACACCTGATTGTTCTGATGGACAACCTATAGAGAAACAGAATCTATATATTATTAGCCACGAATGGCCCCCATCTGTGGATAGCTAAATCCGCAGATTGGTGCCACATGGAGGCTAACCAAATGTACTTGCAAACTCAGGGGACTCCCTAGGTTTGCAGAAAAATCTGACTTAACAAAAACACACGGGGGGTTTTCAAATTCCCCTCAAAATAAAAAGCTACAGGCTAGGAGCCACACTGGGCCCAGCATTGCAGGCACAGCATGCTGGGAGCTGTGCTGAGCCCAGCATCGGCAGCACGGGAGGGAAGACTCTGCTGGGGGGAGAAAGGAATACTCTGCTGGCTCACCCAGAGCAGCTCTGAGCAAGCCACAGAGAGAAGCAGTGGGAGAGAGGGGAGACTGCTGGCTCACCTGGAGCTGCTTCGGGGAAGCCATGAGAGGGGGGGGAAGACTATGCTGGCTCACCTGGAGCTGTTCTGGGCAAGCCACAGATAGAGGCGGGGGACAAGGAGGACTATGCTGGCTTACCCAGAGCTGCTCCAGGCAAGCCACAGAGAGTGAGAGTGGCTTGGGGAGGGGAAAGCCTTGGCGGGCCTGCCCGGAGCAACTCCTGTGAGCCGCTGAGAGTGGCTATAGGGGAAAGCCAGGGGGAGACTGAGAGAGAAAAAGAAAAAGAGAGTGACAGGGTAGGTGGCAGAAAGAGAGAGTGACAGGCGTGGGGGCAGAGAGAGTAAGAGATGGGGTGGCAGGGTGGAGAAAGAGTGAGAGGCAGGTAAGTAGGAGGAGAGGGGAGGAATCTGAAAGGGGGATGCCCCCTCCCCACAACTCACCACTTGCGGTTTCCAATTGACAAAGGTGGTAGGCAAGGACGTAGTTTATTTCCCCATCTCTTCAATCTATATGTGGAACACATCACAGTGAATTAGATTTAGATGGAAGTGAAGTGAAAAGAACATCAACAATCTGAGATATGCAGATGACACCACATAACTGGCAGAAAACAGTGAAGACTTGAAATGACTGCTGACTAAAGCAGAAAATTGCCAATGCAGGATTGCGGCTGAGCATCAAGAAGACCAAAGTAATGACCACTGAGGAATTACACAACTTCAAGGCTGATGATGAAGAAACTGAGATTGTTCAAGATTTTCTATTCCTTGGCTCCACCATCAACCAAAAGGGAGACTGCAAGGAAGAAATCAGAAGGAGATTGAGACTGGGAAGGGCAGACGTGAAGGAGCTAGAAAAGATTCTGAAGTGTGTGTCACTGGTGTACCATAGTATTGGTGTAGTGGTACCAGTTTGGTGTAGTGGTTAAGAGTGCAGACTCTAATCTGGGTTTGATTCTCCACTGCTCCACATGCAGCTGCTGTTGTGACCTTGGGTCAGTCAAAAGTTATTTCAAAGCTGTTCTCTCAAGGGCAGTCCTCAAAAGAGCTCTCTCAGCCCCACCTACCTCACAGGCAGTGTTCCCTCTAAGCTGAGTTAGTGTTAGCTAGCTCACAGTTTTTTAGCCTTCGGCTCACACATGTTTGTCTTAGCTCAGGGAGGATGGCTCCAGAGCAAACTAATTTATGCAGTAGCCAAATTGCTTGCTCACAACTTTAATGCCAGTAGCTCACAAAGTAGAATTTTTGTTCATAAGACTCCACAGCTTAGAGGGAGCATTGCTCACAGGGTGTCTGTTGGGAGGATGGGAAGGGAAAGGAGACTGTAAGCCTCTCTGAGACTCCTTCGGGTAGTGAAGGGTGGGGTATAAATCCAATCTTTTCTCTTCTTCTCCTTCTCTCTCTTTTTTTTAAACAACTTTTATTAGGATAATACACATTCGCATTATATCAACTTCAATATATATCCTTTTCTACTTACTCCCCTCCCTTTCATAGGCTTCCAACAGCGTTTCCACCACCAGCTCAAATCTTACATTCTAACATGTTTCTAATCTTTTATCATATAACTATAGGTAACAAATGTTCACATATTTATCATTTTAAGTCCATTTCTTTTCTTTTTTACATCCCCTTAATAGTTTTCAAAGCAAATCAGATTGTCCTTCACATCCCAATACTTCTCTAAATATTCCTTAAAATCCTTCCAGTCTGCAAAAAATTCTTCCGCCTCCAAATCTTTCAGTTTTCTTGTCATTTTGTCCATTTCTGCCATAAAAAGCAGTTTTTAATCCATTCTTCTACACCTGGGATTCTGTCCAGTTTCCAATTTTGAGCATACACTATTCTTGCTGCTGTTATCATATACCACATTAGTGTCCTTTTTGTCATGTTAACTTCTTCCATTTTTAAACCTAACAATAGTATTTCTGGTTCTTTTTTAAATTTACTCTTCTCCTTCTCCATTACTATGTATGGGTGTGAAAGTTGGACAATGAAGGAAGCTGACAGGAAGAAAGCTGATTCATTTGAAATGTGGTGTGGGAGGAGTGTTTTACAGATACCATGGACTGCCAAAAAGACAAATCAGTGGATTCTAGATCAAATCGAGCCTGAGGGAGCCAAAATGACCAAACTGAGACATTTGCACTTTGGTTATATTATGAGAAGACAGGAGTCACCGGAAAAGACAATGCTCGGAAAAGCTGAAGGCAGCAGTAAAAGAGGAAGACTCCATTGAAGAAGCCACAAGGGCCCTCAGTTTGCAAGACCTGAGCAAGGCAGTTAACGATGGAAGGTTCTGAAGGACATTAGTTCATAGGTTCACCGTAAGTCAGAAGTGACTTGACAGCACTTAACACACAAAGTTTCTAGCTTTTTCCATTGCAGAATTATGCCTTTCCCCTTGTATCTCTGCAATGAAAGAAGGTAAAGACCAGTGTTCCCTCTAAGAGCCAGTTTGGTGTAGTGGTTAAGTGCACTGACTCTAATCTGGGAGAACCGGGTTTGATTCTCCACTCCTCCACTTGCAGCTGCTGGATGACCTTGGGCAAGCCGTAGTTCTGTCAGAGCTGTTCTCTCAAGGGCAGTTCTCAAGAAAACTCTCTCAGCCCCACCTACCTCACAGGGTGTCCGTTGTGGGGAGGGAAAGGGAAAGGAGTTTGTAAGCTGCTCTGAGACCCCAAGGATATTATAGCATTGGAAAAACTGCACAAAAGGGCAACTAGAATGATAAAAGGGTTGGAACACTTTCCCTATGAAGAAAGGTTAAAGCGCTTGGAGCTCTTTAGCTTGGAGAAATGACGGCTGAGGGGTGACATGATCGAGGTTTGTAAGATTATGCATGGGATAGAGCAGGTTGAGAAAGAAGTACTTTTCTCCCTTTCTCACAATACAAGAACTCGTGGGCACTCAATGAAATTGCTGAGCAGTCCGGTTAGAATGGATAAAAGGAAGTACTTCTTCATCCAACAAGTGATTAACACATGGAATTCACTGCCACAGGAGGTGGCGGCTACAAGCATGGATGACTTCAAGAGGGAATTAGATAAGCATATGGAGCAGAGGTCCATCAGTGGCTATTAGCCACAAGGTATAGATAGGAACTTTCAGGCTGGGGCAAGGGATGCTGGGGGGCAGCAGTGGGAGGGGCTTCTAGTGTCTTGGTCCCACTGCTGGATCTACTGATGGCACCTGGTATTTTTGGCCACTGTGTGACACAGAGTGTTGGACTAGATGGGTCATTGGCCTGATCCAACATTGGCTTCTCTTATGTTCTTAAGTGAGGGGCAGGGTATAAATCCAATCTCCTCCTCCTCCTCCTCCTTAGCTGTGCTCACATGAGCAGCTGCTCACAGGAATCCTCACTCAGCAGCGTTCTGGAGCCGCACAGGGTCTTGCACTGCCTGTTGCCTATTTTTTTTTATTTTAAATATTTTCCCGGTGCTTTAGTCCTATATTCCCAGCCACGGGCACAAAGTCCGAATCTTGCTCTGAATGTCTTTTCTTCCTTCTGTCGGTATCCATTCCAGGTAGGTCTTCCACTTCATCGTGATCTCCGTAGTCTTGTCTTTCCATGTGGCCTTACGTTCCAGTTTTTCGATTATGTCGGACTGTATGAGATCAAACAAATAATTATGCCAGATTTCTACTGTCCATTTATTTTTGTTCTTCCAGCCTAGAGCTATTACTGCTTTGCCTGCTAGTATCAGGGCTTTAAACAAAGCTTGGTTCTCTTTGCTTATTGCTGGATTACCTACTATACTCATTAGCATTAAATTAAAGTTAATGTGTAATGATACTTTACATGTCTTATTTATAATTTGTAATATCTTTGTCCAGAATACTCTGACCTCTGGGCACTCCCACCACATATGGGAATACCATCCCTTCGATTGTTTACAATGCCAACATCTAGGGCTCATACCTGGGAACATGTTTGCAATTTGTGCTGGTGTTTTATACCATTTGGTAAGAAATTTATGCTCCATTTCATTAAATTTGATTACTTTAATTTCCTCAGTTCCTTTCATTATTTTTCTTGCCATACTATCTGTTATCTGACCTTCTTTGGCCCAAGTGTTTTGTAAATACAATATTGACTTATCTACATTTGATGTCATTTCCTTGTAAATTTTCCCTGCTAGCCCTTGTTTTGACTTTTGCATCTCTTTGTATAATGTTTCTATTGGTTCCTCTAGCCAACATTTCTCTTTTTCCTTTATCTTTTTAACCTTACTATACAGGCCAGTTATTCTTAACCAATGTTGGTTGCCCACCTCTTCTATTATCTCCTGTATGGGTTTTAGATTGCCTCCTCTAAACATATCTTTCATCCTATAATACCCTTTAGCTTTTAGCCATTCCCACCATTCGTTACCTGTTATATCCTTGTTTATAGATTTTAATGGTGCCCAGCTTGAAGTTTTTCTTAGCCATAACTCCTGCCACTTATTCCACGCTTCTAAGGCTGCATGTCTGGGACCTTTGGTTAGTTTGAGGTCTATTTTTGTGACTTTGCAAAGAGGCCCCCAGCAGCCAATGTGATTATTGATCTCGTTCTCAAATCTAACCCATTTTTGCTCTTCCCCTTCGCCTATTTCTAATAGGGACTTTATTTGGAAGGCTTCATAATAGCTGTTAAGCTCCGGGACTCCCCACCCTAGCTCCCCTTTGGGACTATATATCAATCTCTTTTGGGTTCTGTACTTCTTGCTCCCAAATACCCATTCTCTAATCACTCTGTTCCATTGTTCTAGCTTTTTACTGTGTGCTTCTAGTGGTATCGCCTGAAATAAATATATTAATTTGGGTAGCCAGAACATTTTAACACTTCTAATTCTAGTGGAGAGCCCTAGCGTTTTGTTTTTCCATTTTCTCATATCTTTTTCTATTTTCTTCCATATTATGTTGTAGTTACTTTCCGCGATTCTATCAATCTTTTTTTGTATCACTATCCCTAAGTATTTAAACCTTTTAGTTCCCATACCGATACTTGTAATTTTGTTTACTTCTTTTTTTTCTTCTTTATTCACATTAAGGTACATGATTTCTGATTTGGCCATATTTACTTTTAAACCTGAGAAACACTCATAATCCTCTAGTATAATTTTAATCTCTTTCATCGCTTCTTGGGGATTTGACATAACCACTATAATGTCATCTGCAAATAAATTAATTTTCATTTCTTCCTTCTTTGCTTTGAGACCATTTATCCTTACACTATTTCTTATTCTCTCAGCTAGCTGTTCTATCGCTATGGTAAATAGAAGTGGTGAGAGTGGGCAGCCCTGTCGAACTCCTCTCTGAATCTGAAATGTTTGTGATTTGTCATTGTTAACCTTAACCACTGCTTTCCCATCTCTATATATTTCCTGGATTGCTTTTATAAAATTATCTCCCATCTTGTACTTTCTCATAACCTGCCACAAAAATCCCTGAGAGAGGGTATCGAAAGCTTTATAGACATCCAGTTTTAGGAGGGCTAATTTTTTTTGTTGACTATGTTGCAGTACGTTTATTATGTTCCTAATCGGATGAGCAATATTCCTCCCCTTAATAAACCCATATTGATCTTCTTTTATTATATTAGGTATGATGTTCTTTACTCTGTTTGCCAAGATTTTAGCAAAGATCTTATAATCTTGATTAAGGAGACTAATGGGACGGTATGAACCTACTTCTTCCGGGTCTTTACCTGGTTTCATGATTACTATTATTTCTGTTTGTCTCCATGAGTCTGGGGCTTTCTCCCCCCTCAAGATCGCATTGAAGACCATATGTAGCTCTGGGGTTAATATTTCTACCATTTCCTTATAAAATTCACTTGTAAACCCGTCTAAACCCGGGGATTTCCCCTTTCTGAGTTCCTTAATTGCATCTTTTATTTCTTGTATGGTAATTTCCTCTTGTAATTTACTTTGCTCCTCTTCCTTCAGTGTAGTTTTGACCTCTTCTGTAAAGACTGCAGTGTCTCTTTTCGCATATAGATTTTTATAGTAAGTCGCGAACGCCTCTCTTATTTCTATAGGGTGTTGAGTTTTTTGGCCATTCACCTTTATGCTTTTTACCCTTTGCTTTTCCTTCCTATTTTGCAGGTATTTTGCTAATCTTTTTGATGTGTTAATACTATTTCTTTGATATTCATTTTTCACCATAGCTTCCCTTTTCCATAATGTTGTCGAGTCTAGTGCATCCAATTGCTTTCTGATTTCTATTATTTGATTCTGTATCATAGGGTTATATTTGTGCATTAATTTACTTTGTAAAGTCCCCAATTCTTGAATTTTGGCTTGCCTTCCCTGGTACCATTGCTTTTTTAGGAGCTTTTCTTTCTTTATGCAATGCCCTCTTATCACTGCTTTTGCTGCATCCCATAATACATTTATAGGTACTGTTCCTCTGTTTTCCTCAAAGTATAACTTTATCTGCTCTGCTATGTAATGTCTATCCCTTTCTTTGGCCATTATCAAATTGTTGTATCTCCAAGTTCTATCTATTGGTTGTTGTGTGAGTTCTATTACCATGCTAATTGGAGCGTGATCCGAGATCCATATCTGATGGGTCTTAATATCTTTAAGAATCGTATTATTATTCTTTCCCAAAATTATGTAGTCTATACATGATGCTGTTTTGTGTCTGCTTGATATATGTGTAGGTTTGGGGTGGTACCCCATAGACTCGTGAGCCTCTATCAGGCCCCAGTTCCCTAGCTTCATTGATTTATCTTTTGTTAAATCCAAATTTAAATCCGCCGCTATAATAATTTCGCCCTCTGAAAATTGTTTAGTTTTTTTAAATATTTTCCCCAGAAATTTCTTTTGTCCTTTATTTGGCGCATAAATATTTATTATTGTGTACTTCTTACCTTCTATTTTAAACTTTACTAGTAAGTACCTACCATTCCCATCTGTCTCTCTCTCCACATCCTCTATTTTAATTTTCTTGTGTATCAATACTGCTACCCCTTTGCTCTTGTTATTACATCTGGCTTCTGCTAAGATCTCCCAGGATGGGTGAGCCAACAATGGCTTTCTGTCCTTCTTTTTCTTGTGAGTTTCCTGAAGACATAATATATCTACCTTTTGTTCCTTTGCTATCCTAGCTATCCTAAACCTTTTAAGGTTGGAGGATAAGCCATTGACATTCAGAGAAAGCAAGGTTATTGTTTTATCCATACTCTTTATGGTTCTGGGCTTTTAGTCCCCATGGCTGCAATTTTCCCAAACCCTTAATTAACATTTCCTTCCCCTTCCCCTCCCCCTGTGGTAGAGAAATCCCCTTGAGAGAACAATTCCTCTCCTCTCTCCACTTCATGGAGTGCACACATCCCCTCCTCCCCCTTACTACTTATAATATATACATTAGCTTAAAATTGAGTGGGTACTTCCCTTTAGGTGGTTCCTTCAAATGCCTCTGTCCTGGGCCTTTTCCCCCCTCTGTCTGACGTTCCTTCCTCCGCGTCTGTGTCTTCTTCTAGGTCTGGGCCTTCTTCCATTTCCTGTTCTCTTACATCTTCATCGTTTATGCCAAATTTTCTAAGCAGTTCTTTGGCCTCCTGAGCATTCCGTGCCATAAGCCTCTTCCCTTCTTGAAATATAATTATTGTGGCTGGGTAGCCCCATGTGAATTTTATATTGTTTGAGTAAAGTTTTTGGGCATAGGGGCGCATCAGACTTTTTTTCTTCAGAGTTTCTTGACAAAAATCGCGTTTGAGCCAAATTTTCCTGCCCTTGAAGCTTAAATCCGTCTTCTTTTTTAGCTCTTTATATATTTCCTGTTGTTTTTTTTCCCTAGAGAACTTAATAATAACGTCCCGTGGGGCTCCTCCCCTGCTTCTCCCCTGGAGACGGTGTGCCCTCTCAATATCTTCTGGCTGAATCTTAATGGCCTGAGCCTCCAGCCAGCTCCTTAGTGTTTCCTCCAGGTTTTTGGCTGCTATCTCCTCAGAGATTCCAGAAATAATTAGATTAGCTCGACGATTTCTATCAGAAATATCTGCCATCTGGCCAACCAAAACATTGATCTTCTGCTCATTTTGTAAAGCTTTATTCTTCGCAAAGTCAGCAATTTTTTTTATATGGGATATATCTTTCTTTAACTCAGCCAAGTCCTGTCTTACCGCTTTAATCTCTTCTGAAATCTTATCTTGAGATTGAAGAAAAGTATTCTGCAACACTGATATTTGCTCAGAGAGATCCTTAATCGATCTTGCCATCGTTAGACGTTAATTAGGGCTCAACAAGCCGGCCGTTTATTTCGCTGCGTTTGCTTGCTGAAATAGAGTGAGTAAACTCTTATCTCTAACCTTCTGGCTTGGCACAGCTGTTGTTTAATGTTTAGCACCTAATTATATGCTAGGCTTGAAGTTGTTTGCAGTTGTTTAAGCTATAAATACCTTAGTGTTTGGAGAGAGCTCGGAGCCAGGCGTCCTGCCGAGTTAACGCATGCGTGCAACCCCCTCTGCCTGTTGCCTATTTTAAGGTTACAGCAGTTCATCAGCGTGTCTTTTGTGCAGTCCCACATGGGGACTGCCTGCAGGCAGGCCTGCCATGGGAGAAAGTTCCAAGAGCTTCTAGAATTATCAAGAGTATTAGCCCCCTCCCCTCATGGAGGAGAGCTGTAGCTTGTTTCCCCTCCCATTTGGTCACGTGATGAGGGGAGGGGGAGGCACTATTCCCTCAGCCACCATAGGAAAAGGACGTTCCAGAGCCTTTCTCTTCTTCTTCCTCAGCCTTCGGAGTTGTACTGTTTAAAACAAAACAAAACATAGAGATAAGCAGGGGTCATTTCGTAGAAAAAGAGGTGCAGGAGTTCATTAGCATAACTCATTAGCATAACATATTTGCATATGCCACACCCCCTGACATCTCCCCTTCACCTCCAAGCAGGGCAAAGGAAAGGGAGGGGGGAAGGATCTCAGGTGCTTCTGCCTGATACTCGATGAACATCAGTTACAGGTAAGTGCAACCATGTTTTCTGTTCTGCTCAGGAGGTGAACTGCTCCGTTCAGTGGGGGGGGGGAAATTAGAGGGATCATTGGTAAAGACTTTTAAAAAATTAAATCTGTGAATCTGCAGAACCCATAATGCTTGTTGTTATAATGGTATACCAATATGGGATTGATCATTTTTTTTTAAAAAAGCCCCTCAGGTGGCGGTGAGATGAAATGGCTACTGTGGTCCCAGGGTCAGGGAAACTGCCTGCTATATTGGCTGGAAAATTTTCCCACCTACAATGCAGCCATCTTTGCTTTACTGCTATGTTTCTCAAAATATCACACCACAGCAGGTTTGAGAATGATTGGAGAAAAGCCAGGGAAGCCCCATGATGCTGTGGAGAAGTGGGAGAGGGGAACACGTCCTAACAGCTGATCTACCCAGGGTAGATCACCCGTGTGGAAATGGCCCCTGTCTCGAAATAATGGAGCATCAGAACACATGGCTGCTTCGGCCAGCTTCCTGTTGCGCCATGACAGCTTCCATGATGGAACCAAAGAGAAGACTTGCCAATTGTCTTTAAGCGAAGGCAGCTGTCGGTGACGCAAGGTCAGCCTTTCATGATTTCCCCTAAGGCACTGCAAGCAAAACCTCCTCATGTCGTATCTGGGTAAGTTCAGCCACCCAAGACAAGACTTGATGTCTCTGTCCAAATATGTGTGTGTGGTAACTGGCACTACCACCAACTTCAGTAAGAAAAGATTTACTCTGGTGGATTCCAGAAACCGAGTCCAGTATGGATGCGGATTCCAAGAGGACTACTTTAAACATCTCCTCCAATTACTTCGTATTTTTCCTTCTCGAGTTGTGATTCAGCATCCCGTTAAAGATAATAAAATGGAATCAAAACCAGAACTTTGTTAAAATGTTGAAAATGGCATTATTTGGTTGGGCTCAAAAAAACATTTTTGTGCTTCTCTTCTAGAAACTGACCTGTCACCCAATAACTTGGCAGAAATTTGGTTGAGGCCTGGTCTCCCAGACAATTTTGCCAAAATCCATGTAGTCCCAACCTGGATTGCCCAATTAAGATGTTTCTCCCTTATTTCCAGCTAGCAAAATCGTGCCATTGTGGCCATATCCAGGCCTTGTATGCAGGGGTCATTTCCTGCGGGAGTGCACAGGAGTGGAGCTCCGGCAGTAAGGAGCCCAGGGGGTGGGCACATGCAATAAGCTCCGTCCTTGCTCCCAGCAGCCCTCAGTCAGGCCACGAGGAGCAAGAAGCAGCCAGGTAAGTTGCAGAGCCCCCCCCCCCCGGCCCACCTTCAGGTACAAGCTCTCCCTCCTCTGTGAGGACAGATCTGCATGTTCCCCCCCAAAAAATAGCTAGCAGTCCAAAACAGTCCAGTGGAGCCTGAGTGGTGGGTGTTGCCTTCTGACACACTTCCGGTGGTGTCAGGGGGTGTGGCATATGCAAACAAGTTATGCTAATGAGTTATGCTAATGAGGTCATGCACCACTTTTTCTACGAAATGACCCCTGCTTGTATGCATGACAACCAATTCCCTCATTCTTCTGTGAAGGACGTTAACTACTAGAAATACAAACTGGCCTGAGATGAAGGCAGGGATTGGAAAGGTGGCTGCTGCTGTCATGAAGCCCCTCCCTGCTTTGCATTCCTGAAGAGAAACTGGCATTTGGAGGTCACAGATTCCTCCCCCACTTTCCTGGTGCTGCTCCCCTGGTCAGCTCTCAGCCAGCTCCTCCTTTGCCCCTGCCAGCAAAGCTGCTCCGGAAAAGAAAGATGCAGAGGTGTGAGACGTTATTACAGAATGCGAAATGAAAGTGCTAAAAGCTGGTGGCAAGAAGTAGAGAGCATTTTCGGGAGAGAGGGTGAAATCAAGTGAGGTCAAGGTGGATAAAGAGCGAGACTGAAGTCTATTGAGGGTTTTTAGTGCCTTCAGTTATTTTTGGCAGACATTTGCAAGGGCTTTTGCTCTTTTTAATGAGAAGCTGTGACTAAAAAGTTCTGAGTTTTTAAGTGCTACTCAATTCTGGCCAGGTTTTGCATACTGATCAGATTATCAACATGGTTCCTTTTCCCAGCCTACTTTGGCAAAAAGGGAAAGAAGTGGGGCTGTTTTGCTGTGGCTGGGCCGATGTTCTCTGCTGATTGACTGGGCCAGTGTTGCCCCCGGGGCCAAAGCCACTTGGCTGTTGTGAACGTTTCCAGCAAAGTGACTGTGAAAATATTTGGTGACTCATGTCATGCTCAACTTGCACGCCTTGAAATAGCCTGGGGAGAGCGGAGCTGGAGAGGGAGCTCAGCAAGGACATGATGCCCCAGGGTCAGGAGCACCAGGTCTCCTGCTGCTGCTGCTGATGATGATGATGAGCCCCGCTTCCTGTCACCATCCTGCCAACTGGTGGGAGAAATATTAATTTAAAAAAATCACTATTGGCACCATGGCATGATGTCACTTCCAGAGAAAACCCAGAAGTGATGTCACGCCACTCTAGGAATCACCAGAAACATTATGGTTTAACCACAGAGTGATTCCTAGAGGAGTGTGAAGTCACTTTTGGTTCCCCCCAAAAAAGTGACATCACATCATCATGGCAATGGTGCCCCTCATATTTTTTACATAAGTTTTATTTGATTTTCCCTACTATATAAGACATTTAGGAAGGGGGAGGACAAGGGGAATGGGATAAGACATATGGGAAAAGTTTCCATCATTATAACAGCTGTCACAAAACAGTTTTCATCTTTATTTATTTATTTATTTATTTATAGACACATTTATACCCCGCCTTCCCCGCAAAGCAGGCTCAGGGTGGCTTCCAACAGTAAATACAACAATACAGAATAAAAGCATAAATTATACAGAATTAAAACACAGCATTTAAATTAGTACATTACAAAATTACAGAATACTGGCAGCAGTTAAAAATCAAACGAATTAGATGCTTTCAAATGAAAGTGCTTCGATGTTATTCCCCATGAAGTGTTTAGATGTTATTCTACATGTTCTTTGTTTCCAGTCTTTTTTCATTTATATAATTTCTAATGTTGCTTATTCGAATCATTAAAATCTTCCTTTATGATTCCTGAGAAAGTACATATTCTTTACAGTTCAAGTTAAGTTTCTCCCAACTTAGCTAAGTGGTATCCAAGTATGTCAAACATATGTTGGAAATGTAAACGGAAATCTGGCTCTTTTTACCATATGTGGTGGACATGTGATGTTGTTAAAAAATATTGGATATGGATACATGAGATAGTACAAAAATAATTGACACAAATGTACCATTTATACCAGAATTGTTTTTATTAAATACGTGAAATAATGCCCGTTGTGGAAATAAATACAACAGGATCTAGAAAGAGGCTCTGGGAGAGGGCTCTGGCTTTGGGCAAACAGTGTCAGTTTCCTGTGGCGACCTCAGCAGGGTTTAATGACAGAGTCCACTGTTTTCTCCAGAGGGACTGATCTCTGCTACCTGAAAAGCATTTGTATGTTTGAGTTAACTGTAGCCCTCACCTGGAGAGTGGTAACCATTGTTACCCATTCTCCTCTCCCCTATGAGGAATGTTATGCAACTGGAAATTCCAACTGCCTTGCGGGGGGGGGGAGTTTGAGGTGTGGAATGGACTGAAGTCCAATCAGCTTCCATATGCAAAAGACCAGGTTGTCGCAGCAGTTGTGGTGTGGGCGGGACCCAGGCTTTGCCTTCTGATTGGTGGCGATATATGCTGAGGAGCAGTGCCATCAGCCATACACTAAGGGAGTGCATTTTAGAATTAGAACTTTGGCACCCACTATTCAATTATATATAAGGAGAGATTGTTCCACAAAAGTTTAACATGCAAGTTGTATATATGATTATACAAGTTGTAACCACAGGTAGAATTTTATATGCATAATATTGGAAAAAAGAAGAGACACCTACAAAGGAAGAACCAATTTTTCGGGTGTTAGATGCAGCAGAAATGGACAAATTAACATGAAAAACAAGAAGGGAACTTTGAAAGAAAATGGGCAAGATTTTATATTTGGATGCAAAATTATCTTGGAGAACTAAAATTATGAATCTTAACAAAAACATCACAGACACGACTTAGATTCTTTAATTACATTGCAACTAAAGCTGATGTATGAGTATAGTATCCATTCTGTTAGATTTTTCTATGCTGTTTCTTATCTCTTTTTTATTCTTTTTTCTGTAGTACCTTTCTATGAAACCAATAAAAACTGTTATAAAAAAAGTTTCTCCCTAGTTTATAATAGACATAACCCATTATTCATGATTTTCCTTTTTCAGGGCTTCTTTTCACCCATTCATAAAATAGTGTCCAATTTTCTCTCACATCTGCCAATATATCCATTTCCGCTGTTTCAATTTTTTTTTCAAAAGTTCCTCTTTCGTTGGTATCTCTGATTTCTTCCAATACTTGGCATAAAGAATTCTTGCTGCCGTAACTATATGTATAATTAAGGGCTTAACTTCCTTATCTTTTACATCAGGCATGATATTAAGCAAAAACATTTCTGGTTTAAATGGTAGAGGTATCCGACATATTTTTTGCAATATTTCATGCACCCTTCTCCAATATAACATGACATCTTTACACTTCCACCAAACATGAAAGAAGCTTCCCCCCCCGTATCTTACATTTCCAACATTTGTTAGACATGTCAGACATTCCTGGATACATTTTGGCTAATTTCTCTGGTGTTATATACCACCTATAGAACCAGGGGTCATTTCGTAAAAAAATAGGTGCAGGACCGCATTAGCATAACTCATTAGCATAACTTATTTGCATATGCAACACCCCCTGAAATCACCGGAAGTGTGTCAGAAGGCAACACCCATCACTCAGGCTCCACTGGACTGTTTTGGATTGCTAGTTATTGGGGGAGGTGGAGAATGTGCAGATCTGCCCTCACAGAGGAGGGAGAGCTTGCACCTGAACAAAACCTGGTCTTAATGGTCCCACTGGACTGTTTTGGACCGTGGGGCCAGGGGGGAGCTCTGCAACTTACCTGGCTGCTTCTTGCTCTGACTGAGGCCTGCTGGGAGCAGGGGGTAAGGCTTGTTGCATTTGCCCACCCCCGGGCTCTTTACTGCTGGAGCTCTGCTCCTGTGCGCTCCTGCAGCAAATGACCACACTATAGAACATTTTATATAAATTATCTTTAAAAGAGACTGGTTTTGTTATTATTTCCATATTTGCAACCAATAGTTAAGAGCAATATTATGGCCAAAATTAGGGGCCCATTTTATTAATACATTCTTTAATTACCTCATCCTCCATCTTAATCTGTAAGAAATACACATAAAACTCCTTAATTAATTTATCATTTGTTCCATATAAGAGTGTATCAAATACTGATTGTTCTGCATAAAACCCCTGAGGATTGTCTTTAGTATATCAAGATTGCAATGGTGGCCCTCATATCCATGCACCCCATCTCACACTGGGTGACAATAGAATCCACCCCCATAAATTGTCATTTTCTCAAGGGGAACTGATATCTGGAGATCAGTCATAATTCTGGTGGAATGCCAGTGCTCACCTGAAGGTTGGCAACCACACATGAGATGAAGCAATGTGACATCCTTCCATCTGCCAAATGATCTCTAAGCATGGGAGCAACCATAGGACTAGTCCCAAAAGGAGGTAAAATAAAATTCTACCCCATCGAATATTCAGAACAGTGGACCCTTCAAAGCAGCTTTAATTAACATGGGTAGAAACCGAAGTTTGGTGGCTACAGGCATAGACAGGTTCAAGAGGGGACTGGATGAACATGTGGAGCAAAGGTCCATCTGTGGCTATTAGCCACAAGGGATAAATGGAATACTCTGTCTGGGGCAGTGATGCTTTGTATTCTTGGGGCTTGGGGGGGCAACAGTGGGAGGGCTTCTGGAGTTCTGGCTCTGTTGGTGGACCTCCTGATGGCCCCTGGGTTTTGGCCACTGTGTGACACAGAGTGTTGGACTGGGTGGGCCATTGGCCTGATTCAGCATGGCTCCTCTTACGTTTTTAAGTGCCTGTGCCTAGCCTAATTCTAGATAAGTGTCTAGGGTTGCCAGCTCTGGCTTGGGAAATACCTGGAGATTTTGGGAAGTGGAGCCTAAGGAGGGTGGGGCTTGGGGAGGGGAGGGGCTTCAATGGGGTGTAACGCCAGGGAGTTCACTTTCCATGGAAGGCAACCATGGAGAGGTGGCACCCATTGCTCTTGAATTTCCAAAAGTGCTTGTAGGTTCAACAAGACCAGGGAGCTCTCTTCTAGAGGAACCTTGCCTACAGGCTGGTTTGCTGACCCTCACATGGGGCTTCAGCACCTCTTCTTCCAGCTCGGGATCTAGGGCTACCAGACCCCCTCCTCCTGTGGAGGCGGGGATTCTTCGCTCCTTCGCTGGTGATCAGCTGGCTGGCGAGGGGACTTGCAAGACTGAGAGGGAGGCCCAGGCACTGGAAGTGACGTCATCACATCAGAAACATCCAGATGACACCCTGGTTATTTGGGGGAAAACTCTATGGTATAAGCCATTTTTACCATCACGTTTTGGGCCAAATACCAGAGCATCACCCCAATGTTGTGACATAATCATGTCATTTGTGGCACACACAGGAAGTGACGTAGCCTAGCCACATTGATGCCAACATCGACTGGGTCTCCCTTCCACTCCTGGAGGGGCCTGGTGACCCTATCAGGAGGAGCCTGAGCTGCAGCTCTAGAACCAGTGATGTAAAGGAATGTGTATATACACTGTACACAACTAAGGCATGCTTTGTGTGGTTCTTCCCCTTCATAAAGAATGAATTGGGATGCTGTTCCATGTGGGGTTTCTCCTCTCAAGTTACTTGAGGTTAAGTGCATGGGGAGCCACACATACTTATTCTTCCCTCCGTGCAAAGAAAATGTATGCATGAACTAGTCTATAAACAAAAGGTACCTTCTAGAAGCCTATTTTTGAGTACATTTAAATCTGGATTTTTCAGGGAGTAATGAGCTGGGATCCCGTAATCTGCCACACGTGGGCAATGTAACCAGGGGGTCCATCTTCCCCTTTAACACTGGATTATATAACAGCTGTACTGAGTCGTGGGCTTGGATCCTGCAGCTATGAATTGCCTGCTTGCACCAGCCAGTGTGGTAGCGGTCAGATTGGTGTGTGCTAGAGAGAACTCCTCTGCCCAGACAGGACAACTGATTCTCCAGGTAATGTTGAAGATGACATACAGATGATACACAGTCAGGGACAGACGTTTGGAGTCTCTCCTATGCTTCATAGAATTCTCTGCCTCACAGTGGCCATACAGGCAGTAGGGTTGCCAACTCCAGGTTGGGACATTCTTGGAGATTTAGGGATGGAGCCTGGGCAGGGTGAGATTTGGGAAGGGACCTCCATTGGGTTTTCATGCCATAAATCCCACCTTCTGAAGCTGTTATTTCTCCAAGGGAACTGATTCCTGCATTCCGGAGATCAGTTGTAATTCTAGGGATCCCTAGGTCCCACATGGAGGTTGGTAACCCTAGCCGTGGGTGCCCCAAAGGGAGATGCCTACAGGAGCAACCACAAATTAAGGGTGCTGTAGCATCCAATAAGGTTGGGTGCCCTTTGCCAAAGAAACAAGTCTCCTGTACCCCAGAGGCCTTGGCCCATGAACTGCTCCGAGCAAAGACTTCTGTGCCAGCCAGAGCCTCAGCCCTTATTTTGAAGGGACTCATGCAGGTGCTTTAGCTTTCAGACTGTTGCTGTGAGGCCTAGGGTTGCCAGCCTCCAGGTGGGGCCTGGAGATCTCTTGCTTTTACAACTGATCTCCAGCAGACAGAGATCAATTCCCCTGGAGAAAATGGCTGCTTTGAAGGGTGGACTCTGTGGCATTGGACCATGTTGAGGCTCCTCCCCTCCCCAAACCCTGCCCTCTCCCAGATCCACCCTCAAAGTCTCCCAAGTATTTTCCAACCCACACCCAGCAAACCTAGGCCTGCCTGGGAGCTCCACACTGTGTTGTTGCAGGAAAGAACAAAGTTTCTGGCTTTCTGTGTTACTCTGCCATAAGTAGGAAAAGAGTTAAAAATCATTTGTTATCTCTTTGTGCAAAGTCTGTCACATGAAGCCACAGGGCTACAGTGTGAAGCAAGGCCAGGAAGGGGAAAGTTTCTCCCTTTAATTTTGCTTCCCAACAGAAACCCTTCACTTTTCCTTTAACGTTCTGTTGACAACAAAATGACAGGTTTGGGGCTTAGTTCATTGAAGCATATCTAATCCCAAGGTTTTTTTAGGACATTTATTCAGATGGCTGGAATAAGGAAATATCTCCATGTGCCAAATATATCTTTGAAGTTTCCCCATATGTAAAAGTCACTTGGTTATTATTATTAATTGGTTATTATTATGGAGTTAACAATTTTGCTAGTGCAAAAGGCAGCCAATCACTTTGGGAACAAGATTCCTTTTTGAAAAATATTTCTGTTGCATATTACTTTCAATAGGTATATAGAGAATTATTATTCCTTTGCTTTACATTTATTTATTTATTTATTTCCCCCATTCGTATCCTGCCCATCCTGTAAACGGGCTCAGGGCAGGCTACAACATTTCCATAAATACAAGAAAATTTTAAAATGCATTATAAACATATAAAATCAATAATCAGAGCTTGCCGTATGGAGAATCCGGCCCATTGATGTAGGTAGATATGGCTGGTTATCAGTGGGTGCGAGACAACAACCTCGGGAGGGGACATGTGTGTGAAATATACTGGGTTCAGACGCGTTGAGTGATCAGCTCATAGTTTTTTCGTGATTTCAGCTAAACTCTGAGACAAAAACAGCAGGACCACAGCCCTGCTTAAATGTGCACCCAACACCACACCCAACACACACCCACACCCAGTGATAGGCTATTTATACTCCCACTTTAGCTTAATAGGTTCCTTACAGGATCCTGACTGTCTATTGTTTAGTTACTCAAGCTTGGTCAAGGTCCTAGGTAGTGTTCCAGATCAGTACACAACAATGAACGGCCGCTGCCTCAGCCAAAAGTGTGGCGGAACCTTCTTTGAGAATTCTTGATGCTTTTGCTTATTTGTATACTTCATTTATACCCCTCCTTTCTCCCCAATAAGGACTCAAAATGGCTTACATTTCTCTCCTCCCCTCCATTTTATTCTTACCTCAAGCTTACCACAATTTCCAAACCTTAGCCTTTTCCTTAGCTCCTCTTTCAATAGGACCTTTCTGAAATTTAATCCGCAGGCAAACTGGCAACCAGCTCTTTTCACAAAAATGGAAGTATGGAGACACTGTTGTTGACAGCTGTGTTCCTGGAGTTATTGGAATGTTTGTGGACATTCTATAACATCATACCACCTCAACCCATCAGCTACCAAGTGACTATATGCACACGCAGGTTTATATTACAACTTGGAAACTGTTGTCAGAAATCCTGGCATGCAAGGTGTCACGTAGGTAAGGCCACACCAGTTTTAGTAAGAAGGAAAACTCTTTTTATGCATCAAAGTTATATTCCAAGAGAACCAAAAAGACATTTATATCTATCCCCTTTTAACCACAGATAAGCATTTACCACAGATCACTTATAGTGAACTCACTGGGCACAGACTAGACTAACTCTGCATAAAATTGCCCCTGTTTTTAAAATCACAGCTTAAGAATTTTTTATAATAATTCTGGTTGACTTGCAAAAAAAAAGGTATGAATGTCTCTGGCTACTGCCAGGAAAAAAAAAAAAGAAAGAGTCACAAGAGGATTTATGGTTTTAGTCAAAAGCCGCTTTGAGTATGGTCCATCTGTTTGAACACACAAATTTATAGAAAGATTAATTGGTTCATAGGAGTTAAATCTTGTTAAAGGGTCCCTCCTTGTCTAACTGCCTGTCTAGGCTGTCAAAGAGATAATTGCCCTGATTAAAGCTGTCCAAAGTAAGGAATACTAACCAGATGAGTCATTAATAAATGTGCCATTATCACAATTAGAAACATCACTTTCATCAGCTTTCAGTGAAAGGGCAAGCTTATGATCCCTTGTAAGGAGAGTCTGTTTCTCAGCTTTTAGATAATATCCTGCCGAAATTATCCTGAGTTAAAGTGCAGCAGTAATTAGTTTCAAAAGTTACTTTCTATCACCTTCTGAGATTCCAGAGGGTTTCCTCTCCTTGTGGTTTATTATTATTTTCTAGAGCGCTTACGTCAGCTGAGCGCTGAGCGCCAATCCAAGCCAAAGCACACACACACCCCCCAGCTTGGCTCTACAAGTGCCAGGGAATGGCAGCGAAAGCTACTGACACTTCCTACTGAAAGCAGAACAGTCTTGAAACTCTTCGCTAGCAATGCAACACGTATGGGCTTCTCACCGTCAAGAGGCTCATGGGAAACCTCCAGCAGTGACATTCCATTTGCCCTGCTAGACCTGTGTTTCCCAACCTGTGGGTCACAAAGCTCCTGGAAGTGGGTCATGGGCCAGCCCTCCCTAATGGCCGCTCCTGCACTCTGCACCATTCTTTCCCACATCCTCCTCCTCGTCAACATCTCACATTCTCACCTCCCACCTCCTTTGTGACAATGGGGGGGTGGGAAATCTGTCCACAACTAGTAACTTTTTGGTAAAAGCTTGGAAGGAGGGGGAAATGGAATGCCACTTGCTTGGGGGCAGCTGCACACTTTATGCGATGTTTGTGGGTTTCTCAACAACATCTAGTTGGTCACTGTAAGAAGTGCAGTGCTGGACTAGATAGGTGATAAGGTCATAGTTTGCCTTGGGTGCCAAAAAGCCATAGGCTGTCCCTGGATGGGTTAGCATACTAAGTAAATTTGTACTTGTGTGTCACTGCACCAAAAAGGTTGAGAACCATTGTGCTGGATTTCCCCACCCTAAAGTTCCCGGAGGCAGAACATTCAGAAAGACATTCTTGCAGTGGAATTGATCTGTAGTGGGCCAGAATGCTACCTTTAGATGACAGTGGATAATGGATACTGCATTGCTTTGCACCTTTGTAAGCCCACATTCTGCGCCGCTCGCACTATGGCCAGCCTGGGCAGTTGGCTGTTCCCATTGTCACTTAATTTTCTGTTCCTAGTCCTCTTGCATTGTTCAGTTCTATTGCTTATTGTATATCTTATACTGTGTGGAAATGCTATTTCTCATTTTGTTCAATTTTGTCTTCCTAGTCCTATTATCCATCTAATATCCTATACTATATGATTACTTGGTTTCTCACTGTGTAATCCGCCTTGAGTCTCAGGGCTTTTCTACATTCTCAATTTCCTCACTTGTGTGTTTCTGTTGTTTCGGGGGGGGGGGCTGTTCCACACGTTTTGATACCTCTAGTAGCCAATTCAATATTGCACCATTTTATGTCCGGCATATCTCCCTGCAGATTTAAACTGCAGGTTTTTATGCTGGTCATAAAGTGGTATAATATTGAATCGACCAGTAGAGGGAGCAAAACATGCAAAAAAGGGGGAACAAACCAAAGCAACAGTAACACACCAGTTAGGAAAATGACAATGCACAAAAGCCCTCAGTGGGAAATGTACACATGTGCCATCAAGTCATAACCAACTTATGGCAACCCCGGCAAGGGGCTTTCATGGCAAGTGAGAAGTGGAGGTGTTTTGCCATTGCTTTCCTCTGCAGAGTCATCCTTAGTGGTCTCCCATCTAAGTACCTGGATGGGTTAGCATACTAAGTAAATTTGTACTTGTGTGTCACTGTACCAAAATGGTTGAGAACCACTGTGCTGGACTTCCCCACCCTAAAGTTCCTGGTGGCAGACCCTGCCCAGCGATCTGACGAGACTTTAGTCACGTTATGAGAAGACAGGAGTCACTGGAAAAGGCAATGATGCTAGGAAAAGTTGGAGACAGCAGGAAAAGAGGAAGACCCAACATGAGATGGATCGACTCAAGCCAGCCAGCCACAGGCCTCAGTTCGGAATACTTGAGCAACTCTGCTAACGTCAGGATGTTTTGGAAGACTGTAATTCATCGGGTTACCATGTCAGAAGTGACTTGACGGCACTTAACAAACACACACAAGTAGGATCCCACTATGTAATTTTTCTATTGTTTAATGTGTCATTTTAATACTTATCTTAGCTTCAGATCTGTTCTTTTAGATTTCCAGGGGGTTCTAGACTTCTGCAATCCTAATCCTATTTCATTGTTTACTATCCCATTCTGTTGATTATATGGACTTGCTCTGTGCAATCCGCCTTGTGAGCCAGGTGGACTATACGTAACAGAGAAATAAATTATCACTAGGTGTTCTTCACGACTGGTCAAGGCTGTATCCACTTAGTCCACATCCATTATTTCCTCCACTACAGGAGTGGTAAAAGCCCCCTTCAATTACATGCTTTTAAGTCGGCCACAGAGGGCACGACATAGACACGAACTGTTTCCCTTTTCACCTGCATAGAAATTCCATTGGAGTTTCACTGGGATATTATAGTCTTAGGCCCAGCTACATTCTACTGCCGTGGGGAGCATTGTTGAGTTCCTTGTAAGCATCTGCATGAACAGTGACAAGAACAGTGAAATCCGAGTGGAACGAGTAAGGGGAGAATTTTATCCTGAGGTATTTCCATTATTGCAATGGGCTCCAGATCAAAGTTGCTTATATTAGAAATGGGGAAAGTGGCACTCTGGAGATTGTTTCCATTGTCTCTTCAGAGAAACCAAATGTCCAAGCTGCTGGGTAAGTCTTTGTTACACTTGGAGGTATGGATTTCATGGGGGAAATGCTATGAGCTGTTTTCCCTTTGTGTATGACGAAACCTAGAAACTGCCAACCAGCAGAGAAGCAGTTCCAGCGCTGAAGTTACACGCTTCATATGGCTGACCCCAGTAGAAAGCCAGGCACGCATTCTGACCTGCTCACACCTTCTCATCCATGGGTAGTCCTATGGGAAGCTCGTTACAGTAACCATGGTGTGTAAAACAGGAACAAGAACTTCGCCATCATATCTGAGGAAAACGAATTGTCTCCCATAACCTATTCCAATTCTGTATTTGCTGAAAAAAGCAGTTACAACCCATAAAATAAAAAGAGAAATACGGAGCACTATTGACACTACCATGATCTTTAAGCACTGTAGCAGACACCCCCTGTAAATAGGTCTTTTCATTTCATTCCTCCCTCCTTTCTCTGCTTAACTCTAACAAAATTATTTACAAGAAACATTCAAAATGTGGGTTACCAGTAAGTTACTGAAGCTCCTCTCCTGCCAACACAAAATGCCTAAGCCAGAATTCCTAATTCCCCAAGTTCCATGCTAATGTGTGTAACCCACAACTCCGCAGGGTATATGCGTCAGTTTCCAGAAGAGGAGAGAGAGTATTTATTTCACGCTTCTGGCTGTACACAGGAACCTGGAACGGTTGGCAATGGATCTGCAGATTTCACTGTGCTATACCCAAATTTGGCCAGCAGGTGTCAAAGTAATCTCCCACTCAGACATTACTCCTGTGGTCTCTAGCATCTGCTTCTCTCTCTGCCTCTCTTTCTTTCTGTCTCTCATACAGAAGATGGAAGGAGGGATTTTAATCAATGGATATGGGCTCATAATCAGAAACGGTGTGGTGAGAAGGACCAAGGGAACACAAGGGATAGGAAAGCAATGCTGGATGTACCTGCAGGTCACTTCACCCAGTTCAAGGAACAGTATAAACTTTTAACAAAATCCAGTTTGATTTTATGAAATTTAAAAATAAGAACCTATTTAAAATTTTAAAGAATCACAAAAGGAAATATTTCTTCACACAGTGGAATTGGCTGCCAGAGGATGTAGCAACACCCACAGGAATAAACAGCTTGAAAAGGGGATTACATCAATTCAAGGAGGATGAGTCTGTCAATGGCTCCTAGCCATGGTGACTGAGGGGAACCTCCATGCTCAGAGGCACTAAGCCTCTGAACCTCAGAGCCAGGAGGCAACATCAGAGGAAGGCCTCGGCCTCTGTGCTCTGTTGTTGGCCCTCCAGAGGAACTGGTTGGCCAATGTGTGGGGCAGGATGCTGGGCTGGATGGACCCTCACTGGTCTGATCCAGCAGGGCTCTTCTGATGTTATCGCTTATCTCTTGGATCTTCAATGTGGTTTCTGTGCTTCACACCCATGGGATACAGTGCACCTGCACTGGATCAATCAGCACTGTAGCAAGCTCTAATGGATTTTCGGGCCCAGACCTCAGGCATGTGCAGGAACCCCACCATGCATGCCCAGAGGGGTGAGCGTGGACATCCCGCCAGTTCGTTTCTTTCCACCGCGCTGGAAGCACCTTTCCTTATCGGTTAGATTGGTAGCTATTTTCCTCAGAGGCTCTTCAGATTTCTCTTCAGTTTTTCCTCTTAGTTTTTCACCTTTCCTTCACTTCTTCATTTTTTCTTTTTAAAAAAAGATTTTACTTAGTTTTGAGGGGGAAGTTTTTCGTCTTACCTCAGTTTGGCCTTTGCCTCCCCTTTCTTCTCCATCCATTTTATTTTATGGAGAAAAGGGGGGGGGGGTTTCAAACATTGTCAAGGGTGCAGCAGTAAGCTCGCTCCGCCGGACGGCCACACTCTTTGTATTTTTTGTCTTGGTGAGATGTACCGACCGGTGTCCTGCAAGCATTTTGCCAAGTTCTCCAATCGAACTAGGAAGAACCGAGTGGCATATCTCTGGGTGGCATTACTAGAATCGGTGCTAAATCCCGCTTCCACCATGGATCCAGAAGTACCAGTGAGACCATCGGCATTGACGGCTCCAGCTTCAAAATCCTCATCTGACATCGTCCAGTTGATATCGAAACGTCCAGTAGTGACGGTGCAGTCTTTTGCATCCACTCCTGTGAAAAAGAAAAAGGAGAAATCAGGTAAAGAGCACAAGTCCACCAGAAAGGGTTCCTATAAGGCCCTAAAGGCTTCAAAGGCGGCAAAAGTCACGGGTCCTGCACCGGGTAATGCCCCTAAGGTGCCCCCCGTTCTAACGACAGTATTGGGATCGGAAGCTCCAGTCGCTCCACCGATACTGACCATCCGACTCTCCAATACACCAGCTAGACCACGATACACTGGCCAACATGCGTCCTTTCTCCGACATCTATAATGTCGAGATCCTCTATCGTCCCCTGGGCACGGATCATTCTCCCTCTGCTCAGTCATCCACGTCGACAGTCTTGGAGTTCTGTACCGATATCAATGGAGGTCGGCATCAACAGATCCCTCCAAACACTCAACATCATCCTCCCCATCTGTTTGCTGAAGATCAGCCTTTCGATATAGATGATTGGGCTGATAGGGGCCGCTCACGGAGATGAGATACTACGCTGTCTCCAAGACGTTCCCACTCCAGGAGTAGATCCCCACGAGTCTTCCTACCCCCACCACCCCCTGCCCTCTCCTGGGATCACCGTCAACTACGTTACCTCTATGGAGCTTATCCACCCACATCTATGCCGTGGTTGACTCCAGCAGGTTACTCGGATTGGGATCGCTACTCTGCTCACAGATCACAGTCACCCCATAGATCGAGGCCGACACCGTCAGCATCTCTTTCCCGGCCTCCGGATCATGCATCTGATGACCCTCCTCGACATCAACCGGATCAATATCGTCCTCCCAGTCCCCCTATCCCACCGTCAATAGATCCAACCAGTCAGATCAAAACCACTCCAGTACTCTGCAGATGAGGATTTGGATACAGGGGTTTCAGATGTACACAGCTCCCCTGACAAGCCTTCTCCGAACCAGGCAGTAGCCGATGACCAACCTATATCTCCATTGGAAAACTTAACTTCCTACGGAGACCTCGTTAAAAGAATGGCCCACTCCCTTGGCCTTTCCATCGTACAACCACAACCACAGGTTACAGATGCTGTTTTCGATGTGGTGCAACTAGATACATCGACGGCTATAGCACTACCCATGTCCATGGTCCTGTTACAGGCAGCTAAAGCACCATGGGATAAACCATCATCGGTTCCAGTGTCCACACGCCGCATGGACCATATGTATAGAGTCCAAGAAACAGGAGCGGAATTCTTATTCGCCCATCCTCAACCAAATTCAATGGTAGTTACTTCCTCATCCAAGTCAAAGAGAACCCATTCTGTCCCTTCAGACAGGGAGAGCAGAAAGCTAGATGCATTCGGATGACGTTTCTACTCTACTGGAGCACTAGGGGTGAAGACCACCAACTACTTAGTGTGTATGAGTAGATCCCAATACACTTTGTTGGGGAGGCTCTCTGAGCTCTTGGCAAACCTTCCAGAAGATAAGTGTCAGGCAGCCTGCATCATTCAAAAGGAGGGCATGGTGCTGGCAAAACAACAAATTAATACCTCTAAACATGCCCTAGACACCTGCTCGAGGACAATGGCTTCAGCCATAGCTCTCCGAAGACATTCCTGGCTACGTAACACCAATCTACAGCCAGATACAAGAACATATGTAGAGGACCTCCCCTTTGATGGCCTTGGTCTATTTAATACTACAACAGACACCATATTATAAGACATGGACAAAAGCATAAAAGCCTCTCGTGCTCTGGGCGTTTCTTCATCAACAAGGCAACCACACCGGCCTCGTCCCTGGTCTAGACCCTGGCAAAAAATGTATCCCAAACCGTCAGTCTCCTGAGCGGCAATGGAGGCCACGTACATCCTGTGGAGGCCAGAAGCCCACATTTCAGAAACCTAGATTTGGATCGGGACAACAATCCTCCCACAGTAAACAGGCAAAGTCCACCAAACAGGGTTTTTGACTTCCATGTCTTCCAGTCACATCCCACCCGTCTAACCCCCAGCCTCCAAACTTGGCACCTCATCACCACAGACGAATGGGTGCTGTCCATCTTGATCCAGGGTTGCCGCATAGAATTTATTCAGAACCCCATTACTCCAGTCTTCGTCTCCACACCCCCTTCTCCAGCCCTTCTGGAAGAAGTGTTTGTCCTTCTGCACAAGGGAGCCATCGAGCCGGTGCCACTTCATCTACAGGGCAGGGGATTCTAGTCCCGCTATTTCACCATTCCAAAGCAGAATGGAGGCGTTCGACCAATCTTAGATCTACGGGCGCTAAACTTTGTGAGCTACCACTGCTTCCGCATGGTGTCCTTGCAGCAGATTCTGCCACTTCTCCAGAAAAACGTCTGGGTGGCCACACTCGACCTCCAGGACGCGTACTTCTACCTCACCCTCCACCCGTCCCACGGCAAATACCTACGCTTCGCAATTGGCCAACATCACTACCAATATGCAGCTCTGCCATTCGGCCTTTCAAGTGCACCAAGAGTCTTCACAAAGACGATGGTGGTGGTCGTGGCCTTCCTTCGTCTCAAGGGTATCTCCATCTACCCATACATCGATAATTGGCTCTTGGTTGCGACTTTCAGGGACACCCTAGTCTCGAACATCAATGAGACGCTAACCCTACTGGGAAACTTGGGTCTGCAAGTAAATCTGGAGAAGTCTCAACTTCAACCGGTCCAGAAAATACACTACATTGGTGCGCTACTGGACTCCACAAATGCACAGCCTATCTGCCGCAAAACACAGCCGCCGACATCGTCAATCTAGCCACTGTGATGCGTACTCAGCCTTCAGTGATGGCTTTCGAAATACAAAGGCTACTTGGCCTCATGGCCACTACTACATCAGTCCTGGTTTTTGCCAAGTTGAGAATGCGCCACCTGCAACTCTGGTTTATCCACAATTTCAATCCAGAGCGACACACACACTCAACCCGCCTATCCCCACCTGTCAAAGTACAGAGTACAGGGACTCTTTACTTTGGTGGACCGCCCCTTCCAACCTTTTCCAGGGAGCACCCTTCCATCCTCCATCACCCCAAATTACCCTGACTCTCTCTTGGGCTGGGGCGCTCACATGATGGGACTTTGTGTCGGAGGCAGATGGAACACACAGAAATGGAACCAGCACATCAATTTTCTGGAACTGCTTGCGTTACAGTTCGTTATCACCAGTTTCCTGCCCTTAATCAAGGGGAAGTGTGTCACGGTCCTCACAGACAATACTACTGCCCTCAGCTATGTAAACAAGCAAGGGGGCACTGTCTCTCAACGCCTCTGCAAGCTTGCCCTTTGGTTATGGGACTTCTGCATCACCCACAATGTTTTCCTAGTTGCCATGCACATCCTGGGGCACATGAATGTGCAGGCGGACCACCTCAGTCGGGCAGGACTCAGTTTGCACGAGTGGGAAATGAATTCGACTTACCTTCTTCCACTCTTCCGCAAGTGGGAATAGATAGATGTTTTCACCACCAGGGCAAACAAAAAGTGTCCTTTGTTCTGCAGCCGAGGTGGCAGGGACCCGCAGTCTTTAGGGGACGGTCTCCTCTACCCGTGGTCCAGAGAATTTCTCTTCCTCTTCCCTCCACTGCCTCTACTTCTGAGAGTAGTCTGCAAAATCATCAGCAACAGAGCAGACTGCATCCTCAAAACCCCATAGTGGCCGAGGTAACCATGGTTCTCAACCATCCTCGATCTGTCAGCGGGGGTCTACCACCAATTTCCTCCGGTACAAAACCTTCTGTTCCTAACCGAGTCCCCTCTCCTGTACCACGTCATGCCACGAATGAAGTTGACAGCCTGGAGAGTGGCATCAACAGCTTTTCCTCCCGCATAGCAAATGTGTTGCTAAACTCCAGAAAGTCCACTATGCAAAAATCTTATCATTACAAGTGGCTAAGGTTTTGTTCCTCCTTGGGTAAGGATGCCCTTCGAGCCACCTCCGCAGGTCTCAAGAAGGTTTTCGAATTCCTCCTGTCCCTTGCTGACTCGGGGCTGTCACATTCCTCGTTAAAGGTTTATTTGGCCGCACTTTCGGCCTACCATGTTCAAGTTGAGGGATGCACACTGTTCTTGCATCCTCTTCCTAAACGTTTTTTGAAGGGACTGTTACACCTTTACCCTCCCATCAAAAGTTCTGTCGTCCCCTGGGACCTTTCCCTGGTCCTTCGCCAACTCACCAGGAAACCTTTTGAGCTGCTCGCAACTTGTGATATGAAATTCTTGTCCTGGAAAACAGCTTTTCTGGTGGCTGTCACTTCAGCGAGGCGAGTTGGAGAAATATTGGCTTTCAGACATGACACTCCTTATTTGTCATTTTTGCCAGACGGTGTCTGACTTGTACCTGACATCTTGTTCTTGCCATAGGTAGTTTCTGAATTTCACCTACAGGCAGAGGTCTTCCTCCCGGATTTCTTCCCTGCTCCAACATCCCCAGAGGAGAGGCTGTTACACACTTTGGACACAAAACGTGCGCTCTGTTCTACCTAAACAGAACCCGCCCAACGAGACATGACTGTCAACTATTCGTTTCCTATGCACCAGCAAGGCTGGGAACTCATATCATGGCTCATCGTTTGTCAAGGTGGATTGTAGGTCTCATCCGCCTCTGCTATCTTATCTCTAAGCAGCCATTGCCTGGCCCTATCAGAGCTCATTCAACCCAAGCTGTTGCAGCCTCAACTGCCTTCCTCCAGGGAGTTCCCTTAATGGACATTTGCAGAGCCGCTACATGGGCTACGCCTAATATATTCATAAGGCACTACGCCCTAGAAGTCCGAAAGAACTCTGGTGCCAACATGGGACGTCACTGTTGGATCCCCAAGCATCGAGAATAAATCCACGTTTCAAGAAAGCAAAATTTATTTCAAAGCTTTGGAAAGATACTCAAACAAGGTCTTTGTTAGGAATGGTTACAAACAGCTCGGGTAAACGTGATAAAGGGATTCAAACCAGGTACAGAACCAATGGGTCACTTTCCCGCTGGCGGGTACAAGGAAACGATTGTGCGGGCAATCCCTGAGAACACTACCATCAGACATAACATTGATGCAGTTCCCAGGCTCAAAAAGCAACAAGCTAGCAAGCAAGCTCACCTCCCACTTCACGTCCTCCAGCTGCTTGGAGTAAGCATTACAGCAGAATAAAACACAGGCCAGGGAC
>NW_015164708.1:217772-226742 GCF_001447785.1 Gekko japonicus | reverse complement strand
GCGAGAATAAATCTCTCTGGTGCCCTTCGTATTGTACATAGTCATCCTGGGCCGATGTCCTCCGCTGGCCCCAGTTCGAAGGGGTTGGAGGTGGCCAGGTCAAATAAGAAGGTAGATGGGGAATCGTCCCCCCCACAGCGCCCGACGATGGCACCGTGGTCATGCCAGTGGTGACCAACATCGTGGAGGTTGTTGGGACCGACCCCGTGTCCCCCTCCGTTGAAGGTGGTTTTCCCTCAGTCCCGCTCATGACTTCGTCAGACTCGGGGCGATAGGAAAATAATGGGATTCCTAACAATATGTTGGATCCCCAAGCATCGAGAATAAATCCATGTTTCAAGAAAGCAAAATTTATTTCAAAGCTTTGGAAAGATACTCAAACAAGGTCTTTGTTAGGAATGGTTACAAACAGCTCGGGTAAACGTGATAAAGGGATTCAAACCAGGTACAGAACCAATGGGTCACTTTCCCGCTGGCGGTGGGGGGGGGGGAAGGGACTGTACATACAGGCAGGTAATACAGAACACAATGGCAGCTTGCTGACAGTCACATCTTATCCTTGGCTTCGCAGTAAGGACCTGCCAGCACCCTCCTCTAGGTAGGCCACTGCTCGCTAATCTCCCATGGGTGTGAAGCACAGAGACCAAGTCGAAGATAAACAGGTTGCTTACCTGTTACTGGTGATCTTCGAGTGGTCATCTGTGCATTCACACCACCCGCCCTCCTTCCCCGCTGCTGTCAGCTTCTACATTTTTCATAGGGGTTGATTTGTGGTGGTTTGAAGGAACTGGCGGGATTTCCATGCCCACCCTTCTGGGTATGCGTGGTGGGGGTTCCTGCGCATGCCTGAGGTCTGGGCGCGAAAATCCGTTAGAGCTTGCTACAATGCCGATCGATCCAGCGCAGGCGCACTGTATCCCATGGGTGTGAATGCACAGATGACCACTCGAAGATCACCAGTTACAGGTAAGCAACCTGTTTTTCAGTGCTTATCTGGAGGCAGGAGCAGCTTTGATTCTTACTGAGCAGCAGAGTGAAATGTCATATGTCCCACCAAAGATACACAAATAAAAAGACTACAGATCTCAAGGAAAGCCTTCGCAGCCCTCCCCACCACCACCACCATGACAAAGCATGGTAAATTCCAACAATGACTGTTGCTGCTTTGACTAAGCAAAGGCAAAACTAATGAACAAATAAATCAACTTGCTCCTACAGGTAGGGCAGTTATTTACATCACAGCAGGTCTCTTTCCTTCCACACAGAGCAACAGAACCTGCAGATCTCATGCTGCTTGTGTTTGGGGCAACTGAAATCGAGTGTGGGCCAAAATGGCTACTGCAGTCTATCTTCCTTGTTATTCAAACCCGAGAGAGCCGGCAGAAGACAGAGAACTGGGGTCCTTGGAGGAAGGTCCAGTATCTTTCTGCACCAGCTCTGTACAAAACAGTACAAGCCCTTTTCTCACAAGGCTTGAGTCTAATTTACAGATATACGCACTTCACTGAGCAGTGGAATTGAAAACACAATTTGAAAGACCCTAGGGCTGTGTATTTTCAGTGACTTCCAGCATTACAAGGACTGTATATATTGATATCTTTTAAAGGAGGACAAACCATCAGAGAAACACTGTAGCAACTTTTATCAGTGCACCAAGTCATAGTTAAAAGCATGCTATTATCAGTAGTCTTTTCAGACACACAGGATATCAATTTCTTTTTTAAAAAAGTTTTCACACACTTTTAAAAATCTTTATCATTTATTTTTTTCCTTTTCTTTTATCCAATGAAAGCTCTATAATACAGAGACCTTGAGCAGTGAACAGTTGTTGTCAATCACTTTTTGCCCAATAGACAAAAAGGACTGTTTTTTTCAACTGCTGTAGGGTTTTTTTGGATCTCTGTCAGCAAGTAGATATACCACCAGGTCATGAGAATATACATCAGAATGAACTGGCAAACACGATGAAATATAACAGCTCCTGAGATTAGCATATAAAGGCCACTCAAAAAGAATATGTGCAATCATGACAATTTTGCCAAAGGAGTGGGGGCAGATTTGTTCTGTATAAGATAAATGTATGGACCTATCCCTCATAACTACATAGCAGTGAGTGTTTAGTGTGGCCAGCATGAACACTCTTAAAAGGCTTTGGGAAGTCATCAGATAGGTATTAAAAGGGATTTAACTTTTAAAAAATGCATTTTATTTCTTTATTAACATATTTGTCTCCTGCCTTTCCTGACCTACTGTCCTAGGGACACAGGAAATGATTATTTCTTACCATTGCACATGGAGAGCCAGTTGTCAGTATTGCAGTCAGCCAAGAAAGGGAAGCCAGGTTGGGACTATGCAAATGACAAAGGGATGGCTTGGTTTCAAGCCCATAGCCAGGATTTTTAAAGTCAGGGGGCATTTAAATTTCTTAGGGGGCACTGGCTAATCGAATTAAAGGTATACTGGGCTCCTCCCCACACCTGCCACCACTTGGGGGTCCTGGGCTGGATGGGAAGTCATGGGGCCTGGCTTGTAAATCAGGGGGCCTAGCCCCAATATGCCCCACTGTAGCTATGGGCCTGCTTGGTTTTCTTTGACTTTGTGACAGCAGGAGGATTTAAAAACAAACAAAACAACCACACTGACGGCTCTTGTAGTATTGCATGTAAAGGACTCCTAACCTGCACATGAGCAGAATTCACAAACCTGTGATAATGTCTGTGCTGTTGTGCAGATGTAGCTAACCCTTGCGTTGGCTGGTGCACCAGTTAAATGTGCCAGACAGACCCTCGTGTGGACTCTCTTTGCACACCCAACATTTTCCCGGTAAATGGGCTCAATGTTCTATGGGACGAAATAGGCCTGTCTTAAATAGCTCTGGCTTGAGCCATGTTAATGGAGCACTTCAGTTGCTTATCACACCCTCAAGGGTAGGCACTGCACCATTCTCTCACACACAAGCGGATGGCACACTGTCTAGTTTTTCAATAAAACTCACCTTGGAAACTTACATAAGAGAAATACTATGTGGTTTGGGGGCATTGTGATGGTTTCAAATATTTAAAAAGGTAACAAAAGGGGGAAAACATCAATTCCCCCACCACCACTTTGGGAACAGGCTAAGATATCCTTGGTTTCAGCTCTGTGGTGGCAAGTTCAGATTAAACACAAGAAGAAAATGACTACGATAGAGAGCAATTCCTAACCTGACAGTTCACAACCTAAACCACCCTGGCAAACACTTGGGGTAGCACAAAGAGGAGACTACTGATGTTCCATAGCAAAGCGGTTTACACTGCTGTTGTCTCCTCTCTTTTATCCTTACAGCAGCCCTGTGAGGTAGATTAGCCAGAGACTGGGCCCAAGGTCATCCAACAAGTTTCCCTAGCTGAGTGGGGATTCGAACTTGGGTCTACCAGAGCCTACCCCAACACTCTCACCACTGTGCCACGCCGGCCGTACCACTACAAAGGGGGGGGGATGTTATTATGACAACATTAGCATGAGGTGGGATTTGATAACACCAGACTATATGTACATCTTTCCGTTCTAGAACATAACATCTGTGGAGCTGGAATGTAGGCTTGTCATGAACACAAAAGCTGTACAGAAAGCAGAGCAGGGGTGTGAACTGAACATGGCTACGAAGGACATCATTTCCCCTACTGGTTCTTTTACAGCCCTTATATGGGAAACGTCTACCGAACAAGGGAGCAATAATGTGTCTGCATCCAACGGAGAGACCTCTGCAGCTTGTATAATTTAGGTGGAGAGCTCTCACTTATTACTGCAAAATTATGGCAGAGTTTAAAGCACTCCTCATGTGCAGCAATCCAAGGCGAGTCTTAAGCTATTAACATCTGATCTCCTGCCATCATTAATCAGGTGCAGAATGTCCTCGAAATAATGTGTTTTGGAAGGTGCAGTCTTAGGACGAGATCTGCAGCCAGGCCTTGAGCTGAAACAGGACCTTCATGTGGAGGCAACTTTTTAGATTTGACATAATACACTCCAGGCAGGTGTTGCTCTGACATTTTGATTTTACAATGGGACCTTTGCAGTTTACGTTAGAACTGATTTTTTTAAAAAAACACACAACATAATCCAGCAAATGTTTTCTTGGTTTAATAATGCCTCCAGTTTTAGTCATCCTTGGAGCTGAGACATTGCAGGTTCGGAACTGGTTTCCTGGATTCAATCGCTGAATAAACAAGAGAGCGAGCAAGCAGGGAGAAGGAAACGGGAGGAAAGTGAGAAACAGGTGAGAGAAGAACTTGTTTAATGTAAAATCTGTCGTTATTGTTTCAAAGGCTGCTGTCTCTATTTGATAAATAGAAAGTAAGCATGCGGGGGGAAGAAGGGGGGAACCCTATGCTCCTGTATATCTTTTAGCTGAATTAGGCCATGCTTTAACTCTTCAGGGAAAGGGATACAAGTGCTTTGATCTGTCTTCAGGGTGGTATGCGCATTTTGCTGCAAACTGAAACTTACAGGTTGTGGGAAATTGCAGTACTCTGAAGGGTGGATTGAATAGAAGTATTCATGTGTTCATGGGCACGATCCACTGCGAGGGCTGTGTGAGCCTCATTTAGGGTTGCTAACCTCCAGGTGGCACCTGGAGATCCTCGCTCTTACGATCTCCAGACGACCAAGATCAGTTCCTCTGGAGAAAATGGCTGCTTTGGGTGGTGGACTCTATGGCATCATGCCTCATTGAGGTCCTTCCCCTCCCCAAATCCTGCCCTCTCCAGGCTCCACCCCCAAAATATCTGGGTATTTCCCAATCCAGATCTGGCAACCCTTGCCTCACTGAGAAATAGTGGGAATCACACAAAGACACTCTTCATGTGCTTGTACCTGTGTAACTAGACAAGAGGCAATGGCCCCTCTAATTTTTTTGCCCTACTAAGCCTCACGGTTCACCTCCTGAGCAGAGTGTGGTACTCTTAAAACGGGCAGAGCAAGTCCCTGCGCGGCTCCAAATGGCTGCTGTGTTAAGGGATGGCTGCTCACCTGCGTGGCTCAGGGAACACTGAAAGGGGTCCTCTCAGTTAATCACACTCTGCCTCCCTGCGGAGTTGAGGTCTTTCTCCCTTCGCACAGCCTCAGTCATGTTGTTTTCCACTGAACAGAAATTAAGAATCCCTCTCTTTTCCTGAAAAAGCTTATTTATTGAAATGCTTTGGATACAGGAGAGCCAGGGTGGTGCAGCGGTTAGAATGTCGGGCTGGGATCTGGGAAACCCAGGCTCAGCCCCCCACTGTGCCACAGGAGCTCCCAGGGTGACCTTGGGCCAGTCACACACTTTGAGTTTAACCTACCGTCAGGAGGCGGCCTCAGGGGCTGCTCTCCCGACTGGTCTCCGGGAGGGAGGAGGGGTAGATGGTTGGGCCAGCAACATCGAATCAACTCCCGGTCACCAAACAGGGGGTATTGAGGGGTGAGCCAGGAGTCTCCCCCAGGGGCCGGTACAGTCACGGGGTCAAGGCTGCAGTGGAGCGAATGCGGGGCTGCAGTGGAGCGAATGCGGGACCCACAGCCGAGAAGGGCCAGAACAGGGGTTGCCCCAGCAACCCAAGGAGGGAGGATGGGGCAAACGTGGATGTGGCAGCATTGCAGAGGAGACCAGGGAGGAAATGAGACATGCAGAAACGGAAGCGGCACATAAACTTCCTGGAACTGCTTGCGATACAGTTCGCTGTCACCAGCTTCCTACCTCTGATCAAGGGGAAATGTGTTACAGTCCTCACGGACAACATTACTGCACTCAGTTATGTCAACAAGCAAGGGGGCACTGTCTCCCTACGCCTCTGCAACCTTGCCATCCAGTTGTGGAAACTTTGCATCGCCCACAATGTTTTCCTGGTAGCCACACACATCCCAGGACACATGAATGTGCAGGCAGACCACCTAAGTTGAGCAGGACTCAGCCTTCACAGAGCAGTTTCCGGTTTCGACGAAGGAGGACGCAGAGTGTTTTGCTCTGAGTGTCCAACCTCTCCTACATCCCTAATTAACGTTCAAAGATCGAACAAAAGCCCTTACGAGAAGAAGGGGCTTTAGCAAGGAACTTGGGCTTCTACTGAGAGAAGTGGCAACTCTCTTGGAGGAAGAGAAGCTGTTCTGAGTCAAGGAGGTGTAAGGAGAAAGGGCGGCGACAAGAATCGTCCATCTGGAGTAGCCGAGATACGAGAAAGCCAACGGGGGACAACAAAGTTTGAAAATAAAACCCGAAGCTAAGTACCTTAGTAAATCTGTAAAGTATCCAAATTTAGGATTACAGGTTAAGATATAGGCAATAACTAATTAAAGGAAGCGCTCAGAGGCGGGGTGAAGGTGGAAGAAAGGGAGGAAAGTGAACAGGCCATTTGAAATATCCACAAATGGGTTTAGAAGTTTGGGGAGGCGCAAGACTTAGGTTTAAAGAGGGTATAAAAATAATAACAATAATAAAAAAAGATGGAAAGCAACATAAAATAAAATAAAAACTCGGGATAGAGATAGACAAACTGATTGCTTACAGCTGTTGTTCATATACCTTTAAAAGGAAAAGCCGAGGGGACGAGGCGGCACGAGCGGCGAGATCTGGTTCGGGAGCTGAGCTGGGCGGACCCGGGAGAAGGAGGAGGAGGCTGACGGCGGCGCAGAGGGGCTGAGCGACATCGCGGAGGAGCAGAGAAACAACGCGGTGATTGGTGTGAGCAGGAGGGCGACGCAGAGAGGCCAGTGAGCGTCAGGGAGGAAGCATCTGGGAGAGTCCGGGAGCGTACAGGATATGGCGGCAGCGTAAAGACAGCAGCGGAACAGACGGAAATAGATGGAAACAGAGTAGGAGCTCGAAATAGAGCAAGAGCTACACAAAACAAACGGCATTTGCGTAAAGGCAGAAAAGTAACAGACGGAAACAACGTAGCTTTAAAGTAAAAGTCGGAAAGGGAAGAAACCAGGACTTTAAAGTTTTAAAGGGACAATAGAGGCTTGTAGGCACAGAGATAAAGCAGAGCGGGAAAAACCATTTATAAAAGGGGACTTATAGCAAGGAGAACGTTAATTGGAAAACAAGAGTGAAGATAAAGGGAAAAGGTTGCGGGGTTGTGAAGTGAAGCTGATTTAAAGGGACAGAAACGTAAGACAGAACATACAAACATATAGAAAACTGGTACAACAAAGAAAGGAGAGTGAAATATTTAATAATTAATTTACATAAGTATAAAACAACAACTAAGAATTTAAAGACACGATTGATAGAACTAATAAGAGAAATGGCATCTGGTTCATTGAAAAAAATAGGGACGCCATCCCCCAGTCAAGTGGGGGGGGCTAGCACAGCTAAAGGCAGGAGGATCACAAGTTTCACTGACAGATTTACAAACCATAATGTCTAACTACCTACAACAAGCAGCACAACAGACAGGAGAGATAATTTAAAAAGAGATAGAATTATTGCATGAAAAAATTAATGAAATCTCAGCACAATTGAAATCAGATACACAAGAGATAAAAGCGGATATAAAAAAATAATGGAAAACACAACGCTATTAGAAGAGAAGGTGGAAGACATAGACCAAGAGGTTCAAGAGGTCAAAAGAAAGGTAGACAAGATGGAGCAAACATTAATTCTATTGGAAATGGAAAAAGCAGAAACAATACTGAGATTCCAAAATATAAGTGAAAAAGTCGAAAAAGACCTAAAAGAAGTGCTAGTCAAAAATATTGTAGAACAACTTGATTTGGAAAATGAAAAAGAAATCTTAGAGGATATAGAAATGGTACAGCGTAAAAGCTCAAACTACGCGAGGAAGAATAATCTTCCAAGGGAAGTACATATAAAATTCCATAGGAAAAAAATTAGAGACCAAATTATCCACGCAGTAAATTACAAAAAACTAACAATCTTAGGAGCAGAAGTAAAAGTGCTTAAAGAAGTCCCATGGAGGGTAAGAGAGAAGCGTAGGACCTATGACATACTTACTGAGCTTTTAAGGAAAAAACAAATTCAATATAGATGGATGGTACCGGAAGGTGTCTTATTTACCTACAAAACACGAAGATATAGAATAGACTCCATATTTAAACTGGAAAACTTCCTAGAGAAGGAAGGTGAAGACCTGGGATGGCAGAGAGACAGAGAAGAAGAGGAAGGAGAAGAGGAAGGAGAAGAGGAAGACAGTGACATTCAAGAGGGAGCAATAGCTTGGGAAGAGACTACGGGAAGGGAAAGACAGGATTTGTGCAAGGAAAAAAAGAGACAGCAAATAAGATATAAAACAGAATCAGAAATAAGAACGAGACTGCAACTGAAAAAATATAGTACTGGCAAAAAAAGATAAAAAGGATGGCTACTAAGAAATTATCCCTATTATCGGTTAATGTTAATGGGCTGAATAGCCCACAAAAAAGGAGAAATATTTTCCATCAAACAATAAAACTAAACTTAAGTGTTGTATGTTTTCAAGAAACCCATATAAAAGAAGACCATAATAAATACCTAGAATGCAAGAAATTAGGCGTAGCTTTTGCTGCTTCAGATTCGGTTAAAAAAAGAGGCTTGGTGACATATGTAAAAGAAAAGCTTAACCCAGAATTGAAATACAAAACAAAAAATGGAAGAATTCTAGTGGTGAAAATCAGACATAACGGAAAAGAAGTTTATATAGTCAATATATATGCGCCAAATCAAGATCAAGAAAACTTTTATAAAGAGTTAAAAGAAATATTGGTGAAAGAATGTCCAGGAGATATAATGATCTCGGGTGACTTTAATGCAGTATTCAATGATAAAGAGGATAGGAAAAGAACAAATAAAACGTTAAGAAGCGGTATGCTATTACCTAAATCATTTCTGCAAATGGCAGAAGAGTTAAATTTAATAGACATCTGGAGAACAAGAAATCCCCACAAAAAGGATTACATTTTTTTCTCGGCAAGATTTAGAGCATGGTCTCGCATAGATATGATTTGGCTAAATGTAGA